>NC_134498.1:3978922-4003922 GCF_040206685.1 Ascaphus truei
ACACACGCACATATACACAGACACACGCACGTATACACACACACACATGCACGTATACATACACGCACGTATACACACACACACACGCACGTATATATATATAGTGTGTGTTGGAGGAGGGACAGGTGGAGGGATCAGGCCGGAGAGGAAGGAATGTGTGTGGGGGGGAGCTGCTTACCTTACAGCATACAGCCGGCAGCAGCTCCATTCTGCAGGCCGGGGGAGTCACACCCCAGACCAAGTCATCTGCTAGGGAGGGGCGGGGATCGGATGGGAGCCGGACGGAGAGCACAGAGGGCATGTGGAGGGGGGGAAGCAGCACAGAGGGCATGTGGAGGGGGGTGGGAGGTAAGCAGCACAGAGGGCATGTGGAGGGGGGTGGGGGGGAAGCAGCACAGAGGGCATGTGGAGATGGGGGGGAAGAAGCACAGAGGGCATGTGGAGGGGGGGAAGCTGCACAGAGGGCATGTGGAGGGGGGGAAGCTGCATAGAGAGCTGAGCACGGGGCATGTGGAGGGGGGGAGAAGCTGCATGGAGAGCTGAGCACGGGGCAGGTGGAGGGGGGTGAGTAGCACGGAGAGGTGAGTGTGACCAATGGGAGGTGTGTGGGGGCGGGCGGGCCAAGGGTGCCATCTCATTGTCCTGAGGCAGAGTAACGGGCCAAAAGTCCAATGTGCTTGCCCCTAGACACAGGGAGACACAGGACGGACAGACAGACATACATACAACGGTTTGAGAAATATATATAAGATAGATATAGATATACCACTGGATTTCACCAGCACTCCTCCTCACACAGAAGAAAAGAAATTGCCAACCATTGGGACACAGACCAGTCCCTTTTTGAGGGTGTTGACCTGCTACACTTCATGTTGTATTTTATATTACCTTATTTCACCAAGGGTTGGTGAAGTTTAATCACATTATTTACATTTGAAGTTTTTGCAATGTTATATGTATAACGCTTTGTCACTTATTGTTGTTCACATTTGTCTAAGACGTGCCCAATCCACCCCCTCCCCCCCCTTACCCTTATATCCCCTGGTATATGCCCGAACCCACAGTGACAGAATGAACAAAGCAGTTCTGTCGAAGTACACAGCGGACTGTTTCCTACTCTGTTTGCGAGCAACTCCCGCTCCTGGGAAATTGCTCCTAGAGAATCTGTTTTGCAAGATTTCATTTTGGTAACAAGATATTTCATTTGCCCTGTCCCAGTAAGTGTATTTTCCATTTAATTGTGTAACATAGTGTGTATGACATTTGTGGAAATAAATTACAATTTATTTTATCTCTTCGCTTTGCTCAATCATATGACCCCGGGTATAAAGATGTTAAAAGTGCTGCTCTCTCGTGCCAGGCCTTTTTTCTGGTGGCAGCGGTGGGATAAGATTGAGCCTATGGTATTGCATCCTGTGGGATCCTATAGCATAGAGGGAGACTCGAAGATTGCGAGATCCCAAAGCAAGAGGAGAGACACACGTTTGTGACCTAACTTTGTGTCCTAACTGAGTCCCTTTGTGACCTAATTTTGTGCCTGCGGGCGAACATGGATATGCGATCAAGACTGTTCTAGTCCTGGGATCGTGCTCGAGTCATGGACCGGTGTGAAAGTTATGGACTACCGACGGCAGGTCGGTCAAAGGTACAACTGGAGGAGGACTTGGAACCGCATGAAGCCAGCATTGCTTCACCTGAGGGTAACGAGACCATACCTGCAGCAGCAATGATTACACTTCAGCCCGGTGCGCAGGAGGTTAATCCAGCCCTGGAGGGAGATGGACATGGGGAGGGCGACCACAGGGATAATGGTGAATGACTGGTTCTTGGGAGTGCAGCAGGTGTAGTCCCTGTGACTAATGGGCTCGCCACCCCTGGAATCACCGCACTTCTTACCTCATGGGGAGAGAGGGCTACAGCAGGTGAGAGGATTCGGATGCTAGCAGCGGTACATGGTAATGTGTCCCAACACTCCCACCTGATCAATTGGGAGCAAGACTTTCCCTGAGTTGATCACCACAGTTTCAACAAGTTTGTGGATGGCACCGTCAAAATTGACGGATTTTTTAGTGACTTTGACAACCAATGTCCGAGATACCGGGTGCCACCACGGGACTGGGCATTGCGACTACACCCCTTGTTCTCCGGAGTGGCCAAAGAGACCGTGCAGGCTATCCCACCAGAGGATAGATGACTACAGACATGTTAAAGCAATGCTGCTGATGAAGTATGCCCTCACCCCAGAAGCTTACCAGGGCAAGTTCAAGACAGGGGAAGGATACCCCAGGGAGTCCTTTGTCCAGTACGAAGCCCGCATGGCATTGCAGGGAACACTGTGGGTGGAGGGTTGTGGTGCCAGTAAGTACCACATGTTGCTGGACTTAATTTTTCAAGGAGTTATTGCAGCAGTTGCAGATGTGAGAGCCTGGGTCTTTGACCATAAACCTAAGACCCATGTGAAAGCTGCCAGGATGGCTGATGAGTATGTGACTAGTCATGCTTTAATGGATGAGAAAGGGGCTACCAGGAAACCGGCTGTGCCAGCCAGGGCAGCCAAGCAGACTCCTCAGTTGGTACTCAAGCCTGCAGCAGAAGGCAGCGTCCCCAAAGCTGCAGAGTTTAAGCCCGAAAGGAGATGCTATCTGTGTAACAAAGTGGATCACATCAGACAAGACTGTCTGGACCATGCAAAGTTCTGTGGACCCCATCAGGGGCAATGTTCTCCAGCTGCGAGGCCAGTCACTAGTGTGCAGCCGGCACACACTTAGGAGTCAAGTCCAGCAACAGAATCAACCCAGAGAGGGACGTCCGTGAAGAGATTTTAACTGGCCACCACGGGAACAGCAGTGAAGACAGAGGGACATCAGGTTGCGCCAGTCAGGTTGCAATCTACCGATGTCTGGCAGAAGCATCTGCGGAGAGTGACCATTGGAGATCACCAAGCAGACGGCTTGCTGGACTCCGGTGCCACTGTTACCCTGGTCCGACCTGATATGGTCCGACCAGAGGATTTGCTCCCGGGCACCAGGATGCGAGTGACCATGCCAGATGGAGGACAGCGGTCGCTCTTGGCTGCCTGGGTCTTTTTGGATTGGGGTGCTGGATGTTGCATAAGGGAGGTTGGGGTATTGCCCGGGTTAGATACCAAGGTCCTACTTGGCAATGACCTCTGAATGCTTGCAGTACATTTATGTTACACTTGTAAGTGTGCTTTTTAATTATCTACTTTTGAAAATATACACTGATTTCTGCTATGTGGCATGCGCCTTTCTTCTCTTTTTTCTGCTAGATTATTTTGGATGTGGTTCATCCCCTGAGAGGCTGCGGAGAAGTCAAGGCTTTGGATATATACATACAAAACAAAAACATAAGCGCTTGTTCAAACAATCAATAACTAAAAATATCAAATGTATAATTGAACCCAGTGTAAGATGGAATAGGTTGTATAAGCTAAGCTGAAAATAGATAAAATTAATAACAAAAAATTAGTGTCTGGATAACATAAAATACAGTGATAAAATATACACACAACAATAATGAAAATATATTCACCTAGAAAAAATAGAACTAATAAAGTCCACGTGTGTCAATAAAAAGTTAATGTGAATATAATTTTTATATATATATACTGTATACCATAATACTGAGTTAAGTTATGGTGAGTAAAAAAGTGACAAAAACCCTACACAGGAAAGCAAATATGCAAATACAACTGTATGCTCATCTGCATGTCTTAGGCAGGTCTGCAACCCCGCCTTTCCCCATCATCACCCAGCATACAGCACTTCCACTGCAGCAAGGGATTCTGGGAAATGACATGCAAATGAGCACACAGTGTCACTTTTTGCCTCAAAAACCATTTTTAACATGGTTCCCTATAGGCTTAAGCTTGCTGCATGGTCACAGCTTTGAGCACAGCCAGGGTTAAGGTGCATACCCAGAAAACCACCCACAGACAGCTGTTTCAACCTTGATGGGTCTCATAAGTGTGCATACAGTTGTATTTGCATATTTGCTTTCCTGTGGAGGGTTTTTGTCACTTTTTTTACTCACCATAACTTAACTCAGTATTATGGTATAGCCTATCCCATAGCCTCTCATGCATACCCAGTTAAAATTAACCCCACACTGATGAGACCCATCAAGGTTGAAACAGCTGTCTGTGGGTGGTTTTCTGGGTATGCACCTTAACCCTGGATGTGCTCAAAGCTGTGACCATGCAGCAAGCTTAAGCCTATAGGGAACCATGTTAAAAATGGTTTTTGAGGCAAAAAGTGACACTGTGTGCTCATTTGCATGTCATTTCCCAGAATCCCTTGCTGCAGTGGAAGTGCTGTATGCTGGGTGATGATGGGGAAAGGCGGTGTTGCAGACCTGCCTAAGACATGCAGATGAGCATACAGTTGTATTTGCATATATATATATATATATATATATATATATATATATATATATATATATATATATATTGGAATACACAAGAGCTACCACATGCACACCAATAATGAACTGATACCTAAAAGAAGCTGGCATATATTTCCAAAAACTATCTCGGAAGCCAGTGGTACTTCAGGAAAGAGAATCAGGAAGACAGGAAGAAGCAGCAAAAAAGAAAAAAGAATCCCTTGCGGAGCACACAGGTATAACAAAATATGTAACAAAGTTTATTGATATTAATAAAAACAAGGGAGAAAAAATATAAAAAGTAGTGGGGGACTCCTCACAGGTGCTTCAGGGACAATAGCTAAAGTGCATAAATAATCACAAATATGACTGGGATACACACAGGTGAGTGGTCCCACAACACACTGTGTGAAAAAGCACACATAAAAAGTGCAGATATGCAAATGAATATAGCACAACACGCTGAGATATAAAGTTCAAGAACAGTCAGGATAGCAAATCAGAATTAAGCTAAATAGCTACAAAGTGTAGGCTGTCCGTTGATAAAGCATGTTAATGTCCATAAGAACAATCCCAGATACATCACCATGTGGAAATAGATGGTGACATGTGCACTTGGGCCTGTTGGCTGAAGTTGTGGAGAGAACCCGTCACCACACTCTCTCCTATCAACGAAAGAAGCTTATGCCACCTTAAACCTTGTAGAATTTGAGTGCAAATTAAAGCACCTTTCAGCCATTTCCTTACGTTAGTAGCATACAGTATGTCACAAGTATTGGTTAAGAATAGGCACAGCTAGCAAATCATTCAGTGATAATTATGATATTGAATGGTAAGTCTTACTTAGTTGACCTGACTAGGCACTATGGTTTTGTAATCACACTTTCCATATAAAGCTTAGATATAAACTCTCCACAGTACAGTTCAACGAAAAGCACTAAAGGACATCTACTTTGTTGCTAATCGCATGATGAACAACGAAAAATGGGCAGAGGCTTTCTGTTTCTTAAAAACATGTGATTTGGTTCAAGTAATGAAGCCTCATCCAACTTACATCACATAAAGAATATATACTGTATTTTGTATATGTTTATATTGTCATTTTAATTGATCATTAGATCAGACAATGTTCTGCTAGAAAACACCAGATTATTGATAAAGTCCCATTCTTTTTAAAGAAGCTGGAGTTGTCATTAGCCTGCATTCAAAAAGCTTCATGATGGTTTTTGTCTTAGAAATTATAGACTGCAAATGATTGTGCAGTCTAAATTGAAATGGCTCCGTTCTCAGATATCGACCTGTGGCTCACTCTAAGGAACATGAGCTTGCCAATTCTGCTATTGTTGCTTTGTTCCTGGAACTAGCAAAATGTAGCTGTAAAGAGGAAGTTAATATCTAAATTGGATGGAATACTCTCTCTCTTGTGAAAAAACAGGCAATAAGAAAACCCAGACCAAAACATTATATACTAATATTCTGAATTGATATGTTATATATTTTTTAAGAACATGCACTGTATACAATTCTAGTTACAGAACAATATATAAAGAAAAATTATGTTCTATTATTAAATGGGTTTTACAGTGGCGGCCGACCTGAGTCTAAATTGGCTAGATCCTTGGCTCTCAGATAATCCCGGTCAGGTGCGGTTTTTTTTTCGCCCTGAGTGAATTGCATTATTTTAGCGCTCATGATATTAGCATTTTATTCTCGCTGTCTGCAATACTGCAATGCCGTGTAAAAACTCAGGGGGGCGTTTGCGAACTGTGTCTTGGAAGTCTAATACCTTCGCGGTTCAACCTACGTCAGTACACAGTCTGTGTGTACGCGTGCAGTAATTGTAAATTTGCATATTTAAAGTATACATGCATTTGCAGTGCTGTACTGTACAGTATGTCTCATTTGAAAATTGTTGAAATGCATAGGTTTGTACAGTACTGTAAAAGTGTCACATTTCGGCATATACAGCGCTCTCCTCTCGCTCAGGATAATTAACTGCACTGCAGGGTATTTCAACTTCTTATCTTCTCTACAATGCAGTACATCTCTCCCACACCATTCCTTTGAATGTGTGTCTGGTTTCAATCACATTCCTGCTTGACAGCAGGTGACTACTGCGCATGCGCCTGTAACTTCGCCCACCACTGCTTGCTTGAGTGAGTGACCAAAAAAAACAAACATTTGTTTTATTCTAATTTTTTTTCTCCACAAGCCTGCAAAAACCATCTTTATACTGTATTACAATATTCAATCTGTGCTGTAGCTTTTGACTGTGACTGCGACCCTGTGCGTTTAACTGCACATGGTTGATTTGTGTGCTTTATACGTACTGTGTTTGGGGGTGTAGGGATCATATAATTATGATGAACTGCCTTTTGAAATTAAAGTATGTCATTATCTTTGAACTTCATTCAGCTGTACCCTGTAGCCCCCTCCCCCACGAACACGCACAAGGCTCGCTCAAGGATTTGAAACTCCACAGAGTCATAAATTTTCTGAAGCTTGACATTGTGTTCTTAATCCGTCCCTAGCCGAGCGTCAGTCACCTCACTGCGCCTGCGTGGAATCCTCTTTGAGATTGGAGCTAGCTGATTACTGCGCATGACTCACCCAACCCCCCCCTCCACAGAGTCATTCATTTTCTGAAGCTAGTCATTGTGTTCTTAATCTGTCCATAGCGAGCCTCACCTCACTGCGCCTGCGTGTAATCCTCTTTGAGATGGGAGCTAGCTGATTACTGCGCATGACTCACCCACCCACCCCCCAACCCTTTGAGGCTTTTTTTACGGTAACGCTTTGAAAAATCCCTTCTCGAATTTGATATGTAAATCTGATTTGCACAGCATTGTGAGAATTGAGAGTTAAAAAAATCATTAACTGATTCATGTTGTTTTTTCATTCATTCTTTTTATTTGGTGTACTGTAGGTGTGGGGGGGAGGTTGTCAATGATTATGATTAGCAGGAATGTAAATAAATATTTATTTTACCAGGAACAAAAAAAATAAATATAAAACGCTTGCCATTGTGTTTTCAATCAGTTCCTAGCAAAGCATCACCTCTCTATGCACCTGTGTGTAATCCTTTTTTGGATGGGAGCTGGTTTATTACTGTGCATGCGCCTGTAACTTCACCCACCACTGCTTGCTTGAGTGAGTGCCCAAAAAAAAAAATTATTATAATTTTTTAACTGTTATTTTATCCACAAGCCTGCAAAAACAATCTTGATATTACGATATTCAATCTGTGCTGTAGCTTTTGACTGTGACCCTGTGCGTTTGACTGCACATGATTGATTTGTGTGCTTTTTATGTACTGTATTTGGGGGTGTAAGGATCAAAATATTTTGATGAACTGCCTTTTGAAATGACTGTACTCTACTATATGTAATTTCTTTGAACTGCACCACAGTTAATCCTTCATGCAGCACCCTCCCCTACGCACACACACAAGGCTCGCTCAAGGTTTTGAAACTCATATCGACAGACACCTCCACAGAGTCATTAATTTTCTGAAGTTAGTCATTGTGTTTTTAATCCATCCCTAGCCGAGCGTCAATCACCTCACTGCGCCTGCGTGTAATCCTCTGAGATGGGAGCTAGCTGCTTACTGTGCATGACTCACCCAACCCCTCCCAAAGGGGTTTGAGGCTTTGTTTACGGTAACGCTTTGGAAAATTCCTTCTCGAATTTGAAATGTAATTTTGATTTGCACAGCATTGTGAGAATTGAGAGTTAAAAAAACCATTAACTGATTCATGTTTTGTAACTCATTCTTTTTCTTTGGTGTACTGTAGGTGTGGTGGGGCGGGGGCTGTTGTCAATGATTATGATTAGCAGGAATGTAAATAAATATTTATTTTATCAGGAACCAAAAAATACAAATATAAAAATAATCATGAATAATACATAATGCAGTCTTTATTAAGTTCTTCTGCCAGATTGAAATTGGATAAACATTTATAAAACATTTGTAAAACATGGATAAACATGAATAATGCACATTTATAATAATATTATTTAATAATATATAATTTATAATATATATAGTAATATAATTTTTTCCGTCTTTATCTTCTTCCTCATTCTGTGTACAGTACAGTAGTTCATTGAGAGAGGAGAGGTTTTGTGTACATCATTACTGCTGTTTATATACTGTACACTTGACTGTACAAACAGATTAGACTGCACACAACACCCCCCCCCCAGGCCACCCTTTTTTCCTGAAAAGAAAAGAAAACAAAAAATTAGTGCAGTTATGTGCGTACTGTATTATGGCATTGTGTGATGTGTAGTACTACTGTAGATGGCTGGTGCTGCTTTCTCTGGAAAGAAAAAAATTGAGCAGTTAGTAGGCAGTTAGTACTGTCAAACTAGTCTATACTGGAACTACTGTATACTCTGACTACTGTTAAATACTATGTAAGCAGATGGCTGGTGCTGCTCTCTCTGGAAAGAAAAAAATTGAGCAGTTACTGTACTATAGGTGCATACTGTATTATGGCATTATGGCATTGTGTATGCAGTTAGTACTGTCAAACTAGTCTATACTGGAACTACCGTATACTCTGACTATTAGGAAAGAAAAAATATGTGCCATACTAACCTGTATCATACTGTACTTACAATACTACAGTACAGTACTACTTTCCTGATGCTTGCCCATTACGCGCGATCACAATGGGCAACACAGTCGCAATATGGTCTATATATTTATTGCAGCGTTCCACGGTGAGTACATCGTTCCAAAAACTCAGTATGCCTTTCGCCAACTCATCCTTTTTGGAGGGTTTCACCACTTTCCGGATATGGTCCTTCAGCTGATGCCAGACCATTTCGATCGGATTGAAGTCTGGCGATCTGTCATTGGAAAAAAAGGACAATTAGTTTAAGAGATACAGTACACAGTAAAAACATATATGCGCTGGTGACGCGGTGTGCTTTGGATCATTGTCCTGGTAGAAACGGTGACCATCCGGGAACTCGCATGTGATGTATTCCACTATCTCAGGCACAATTTTGTATCTCTTTGTAAATCAAGCTATATTCATGAATCCTATAACAAGAAAAGAAAAGTGCTCAAAAAACGGAACAATACTGTAGCACAGTACAGTGCATAAGGCTACACTAGTACAGTACAGTGCATAAGGCTACATTATATTTGATATATTTTACCTTCAAAGATGACAATGCATCCTGGACACGCCTAGAGATGGCACCCCACACATGCATCTTCACGGGTGTTTTGGCCACGGCTTCATAGATATGCAACATTTTTTGTGGAATGCAAAGGTGGCAACTCTCTCCAGCGACACAGTAGACTCGTCAGTGAAGATGCAATCCTGGAAAGTTTCCCCACTGTCGATCCATGCCTGGGCCTGGGCCTGGACCACTCTTTTTATTTTGTTTACATCCATTATCATGGGGTACGCTCTGTAATGACAAGGAATAAATAATTTTAGCTGTACAGTACAGTTTCCTAAACAACACTTTTACCTCCTGTACTGTCCAGTTCTAACCTCACACTTCCATATTTCCATCCAATGCTGTGTCTCATCTTCTTTATGCTGGTCTCGGATACAGTGAGATTGTGATTTTCCTGCAGAGTGTATTTGACCCTTAATGCCCTCTTCTCATTATTCTCCTCACTTATTTTGTCCACCAGAAGAGTTGTCTCCCTACAATGTAAAGAAAAACAATCCGGTAAGTTACATTGCAGTAGGCCACAAGCACAGCATTACAGTATTACAGCACAGTTCTACAGTATCAATATGCAGCAATATAAAAAATATATATACTGTTGTAATATAAATATAAACTGAAATAACAAAAATATTAGAGACAGTAGATCAACAGTACACAATATATTGTTCTATTAATATGCAGCAATATTAAAAATATATATACTGTTGTAATATAAATATAAAAAATATATATAGTGTTGTAATATAAATATAAATATAAAAAATATATATACTGTTGTAATATTAATATAAATATAAAAAACAAAAATATTAGAGACAGTAGATAAATAGTACACAATATATTGTTCTATTAATATGCAGCAATATTAAAAATATATATACTGTTGTAATATAAATATAAAAAATATGTATACTGTTGTAACAAATATAAAAAATATATACTGTTGTAATATAAATATAAAAATATATATATACTGTTGTAATAATAATATAAATATAAAAAATATATATACTGTTGTAATATTAATATAAATATAAAAAACAAAAATATTAGAGACAGTAGATCAACAGTACACAATATATTGTTCTATTAATATGCAGCAATATTAAAAATATATATACTGTTTTAATATAAATATAAAAAATATATATACTGTTGTAATATAAATATAAAAAATATATACTGTTGTAATATAAATATAAAAAAATATATATACTGTTGTAATTTAAATCTACCGAAATAACAAAAATATTAGATACAGTAGATCTACAGTACAATATTTTATTAAAAAAAAAATGTAGTTGTATAATTATACTTTCGCATTAGTTACACTTGATGCCCTTTTGCGTTCTCTGGTTTTTCCGTGTGCATGATAGCTCACGGTGGTTGCTGGCACAACGATGCCAGAAGTAGCTAACCAGCGTTGGATAGCTGCAATTCAGTGTCCGCTCGTGTACATCTCCTTAATTCGCATGCTAAGCTCCTTGGAAATCTTTTTAATGGGCATTGCTGCGAGTAGAAAGAAATACAAACACATGAATGTATATTCGATGTTTAGTCGATGTGTATTCAATGTGCAGTGAATCCACAAAATGGATGGTGTATTTATACGGTAATGACTCACATTAGAGTACGCCTACTTTCAACACCTGTACCGGCCGCCATGCATAAAAGGTTACACACTTTGCATAGCCCACCACTCGATGATCTTTATCTGAACTTTCCCTTGTCCAGATACTGCATTATGCCATCTGCTTCCATGGATCAACCCCGATTCTACAGACGCAGGAACCCACTCGCCTCTGCCGTGCCTGTCATGCAGAAAAAACGAAAGGCGGTTGCCGTTTCAAAGCCAAGGCCAAAGCGACAGGCTAAGGCCAATAAAGAAAACCTTCTGCTGACCCCAAAGGCAAAGGGTTTTAATAGACGTCAGCCTTATTATGTAAAGAAGAAATACGGTGATGTACACTTCACGCAAAACAAATAGCAGCCAACCCATCGATCCCGCAGACCACTTCCTCCCATACGCTTCGACGACTCTGCCGCTGCTGTCCCGGAAATCTTCAGCCCAACTTCTCCACTCCTCGTCCTCGACGCTGCCGCCGCCCACCCGAAAACCCACAGGCCATCTTCACCAGTCCTATTCGACGATGCTGCCGCTGGTGCCTCTGAAATCCACGGTTCACTTTCTCCTTTGCGCTTAGATGACTCTGCCGCTTCTCGCCCGGAAATCCAGAGGTCACTTTCTCCATCCCTCTTCGACGACGTTGCCGCTTGTCCTCTACCGGATATCCACAGGTCACCTCCTCCACCCTTCTACGACGACGCTGCCGCTTCTCTCCATGGAACCCCCATCTCATCCTCCATAGCACCCATCCACCCAGATGTCCACATGCCATGCACAAGAAGCAGCTCGTTAGATCGGATGCTGAATGGGATAAGTGTGGATATCCCCGTGGACTCCATTATGCTGACAGATAGATCTGCTTCTGGAGGCCATGCTAAATATGGAGCAATGGATGCTACATATGGAAAAACGGATGGATCGACGGATGGAGAAGATAGAGGCTGATATAGCGGGGATATATCACTTGCTCAGCGTTCATGCCCCTGTTTCCCTGACGCCGGAGAAGGAGGGTGGCATAGATTCGATGAATGGGAGCATCGACCCCCTTCCATCACCAAGCGCACCCCCTCAACCAGAAGATTTAGTGTACATGTATGCCGTTGAGGAAGACATGACAACCCCGTCAAGACCACGACAGGAGACAACACGGCGACCAAGACAGGAGGAAAGCTTCCTCCCAGACAACCTACCCTCGCACATCGCCACAAGCACACCCGCTCACAGAAGACCTACTTTCGCTCGCATCGATACGGTGCCCAACATCACCCTGCGCGATCTGCCACCGGCACTCAGGGAGAAGTGTAGGGTGATGAGTGCTGGTGCACCCCACAAGTATGCCTTTTTCATTTTTAAGCACCGTGTCCTACTTGTTGTACTGCGACTGGGCCTTCAAAGTTAACTATGAAGGAAATCGCATAAAAAAGGCGCTTCCTGCCAATTTAAGAATGACCATTCTGGAGGAATTGCGGCGCTTTTATTCTATTACAGATCCTGTAATGAAAGGTGTTCGAGACTGCATTAATGGCGTTTTGCGCCATGCAAGCCATCGGCCATAGAAGGACAATTTGTTGCGGGTACGCATTTGAGTGAGTGTTCAACTGTTGAAAATGTTTGGTAAATGTTTTGATCCAGTCCCCGAGGGCCGCAAACAGGCCCGGTTTTCAAGGTTGTCCTGAAAACCAGCTTGTTTGCTGCCCTCGAGGACTGTAGTGGTGCAGGCCACTGTTCTGCACACCATCCCACTGTAAATGTTTTGACTTGCCGTTCTTGTGTAAAGGAGATGTTTCATTTTGTATATTTTATGAATAAAGAATTTTTTTTAATCACAGGTAAGACCATACTGTTGTGCTGAACTGTACTGTACATGTTTTGACCTGCTGTACTTAGATAAAGGAGATGTTGTGTGTTTTTTAACTTGTATTTATACAGAAATGTTATAACTTGCTGTACACACACACATGAACTGCACAGTTCCAGTCCCCAAGGCCCACAAACAGGCCCGGTTTTCAAAGGTTACCCTGAAATCCGGGCCTGTTTGCTGCCCTCGAGGACTGTAATGGTGCAGGCCTGACTGACTGTTTTGCACACCATCCCACTGTAAATGTTTTGACTTGCCGTTCTTTAATAAAGGAGATGTTGCGTTTTGTATATTTTATGAATAAAGATTTTATAACATGTGACTGTAAACCATACTGACTGACTGTAAAGTTTTTACTTTCTGTAAATAAATGTTTTCACTAGCAGTAAACCATACACCTGTTGATGTTTTGAATTGCTGTGCACTTAATGTTTTAACATTGTACAGTATTTGTAAATAAATGTTTTTGTACTTACTCCACCAATAAAAGAACATGTTGATTTGTTTTGAATTGTTCTATTGGCTCCTTTGATACTGTAACAAAAAACAGTGTTTCTAGAATGTACACTACTGTCCAAGCATACTGTACTGTATACTGTAGGCATGCTCAGTACTGCACATCAAAAGAGTATTAAAAAAAATAGAAGACACGTACTGTACAGTATGTACTAGCACTGTATAGAAGACACATACTGTATGTACTGTAATACATGCAGAATAAATGCATACTTTTTATTTTTTCGGGTTTATTACACAGTATACTATATATAAAAAGTATTGTATACTGTACAGTCGGAAAACATCAGCATACTGATTCAGGTATTCTATCCTAATCAATAACAATGGCCACTAAACTGTAGACGTGGTTTTTTATACGTGGTTTTTTATATCCGATTCAGCAATGTGCAGGCATTGTTACACAAAGCGATATTATCCCTCGAAATCCCTCCATTAGCCGTTTTCTTTTCTGAGGAAAAACAAAAAGAAAAGTTTTACTGTAATGGTCAGTCCTCTAAAGAAGTTCCCAGTCAGTCCCACCAATAATTTTCTCGGGGGGCGTCTCCTGTTAACATGCGCATGCGCATGCGCCTAACGTCGATGTAATGACACGCATATGCGTTTCAAGAAGGTTTCATTGCGCATGCGCCCAGCGTTCCACCAATTGTTCCGTATCTGCAGTACAGTACTGTAGAAGCCGCTCAGCCAATGATATTGCTTACAGGAGAATCGTTTGACTTTTGAATCGCACCGATATTGATATTGTCAAAATAAAAAAAACAAATAAAATAATACGGCAGCATTACTGCCAGTCCAGTATTCTTGATCATACACGTTGATAGTTTGCAGCGGGACTACTACACCTGTAGTCAGCCGGTGAGGCTTGAAATCGCTTAGGTACATGCAAGCTTGCTCGAAACTGCACGCGAAATCCGGCTCAGGCTTGCTTGACAGACAGCAAGGGTTGTCACTGACGGTGGGACCGTTATTGGAAGCCGGTGCTGGTGCTGGCGCATTGCTTGGCAGCGACTGTCGTTTCTTAGTTGGTTTTAACACGACCTTTCGCCTTTTGCCGTCTGCATGATCATAGATACAGGAAAAAGCCGGTGATACACACCAATACCCTCCAATAAATTGTGGATCAATACGATAAAAACATGGATCGCTACATAACCTTTTAATTATTGCACGCTTCCACACATGAGGAGCTGGCAAAAATTTGTAAAAGTCATAGTTTTCGATAAAATACCGATAAATTTGAACAACTGTTGCTATCTTATCATCTGTTGCATTAATCGCGGCCCATATCAAATACGCGTAACTTCTGTCGCGTTTTTGGAAAACGGGCTGCACTTGAACACTCATGGCGGCGGGTCTCTGGAGAATAACAGAAACTGGTCTTTGTCCTTGTTTAATATGAAAAGCCTAAATTGATACATTATTGTAACCTCTTCCTTCAGTCTCAAGGCCAATTTACAATAGCACACTGTGGTATCTTTTTTAAACGAAACACCTGCAAGTCGACACATTACTGAAGCGCATGCGCATTACAATTCATGAATATCTGCCATCTGGCGGACACGCGAGGAATTGCAACCTATTAAATCCGAACCATTCTCAATAAACGCATCAACCGCGCGTCTACCGCGCATGACCCGCGGCTGAGAACGCAACATGAATGCGGCATGCACCCGGTGAAGTGCGTTGCATTCAAGAAAAAAGCCAGGAAAAAAGCGGTGATGTTTTAGAATAAAATGAGCCGCAGCAGTATATCCATGGATGAATAGGCTTGCATTTTAAGTTTTCTAAAGTTATATATTTCTAGAGTTTGCACATCAGTTACATAGTTACATAGTTACATAGTAGATGAGGTTGAAAAAAGACATACGTCCATCAAGTTCAACTTATGCTAAATTTAGACAACAGATACTTTATTCTATATCTATACTTACTTATTGATCCAGAGGAAGGCAAACAAAAAACCCCATTAAGGGGAAAAATTAATTCCTTCCTGACTCCAAGAATTGGCAATCGGATTAATCCCTGGATCAACATCCTTCCCATGTATACTTATTTGGTATATCCCTGTATACCTTTCCCATCTAAAACTCCTGACTCCAAAATACTGTTCATGGTCCCAAAGCTCAACAAAGTATCCGGCCGTTCCTCCTTCTCTTACCGTGCACCCCAAAACTGGAACAACCTACCAGAGACTCTCACATCCACCACCAGTTTAAGTTCTTTTAAATCTAAGGCTGTCTCACATTTTAATCTGGTCTGTAACTGTTACATACGCCCATAACATATATTTTCTTTAACTGTGCATGCAATGTCTTGTATATAATGTATACCCTGTTCATTTATGTAACTGTATTTGTAACCATGTATTATTTGTCATAACTCTGTGCCCAGGACATACTTGAAAATGAGAGGTAACTCTCAATGTATTAATTCCTGGTAAAATATTTTATAAATAAATAAATAAAAAGATGTCCAACCTTTTTTTTGAACAAATCTATTGTATCTGCCATCACAGTCTCCATAAGTAATGAATTCCACATTTTAACTGCCCTTACTGTAAAGAACCCTTTCCTTTGTTGCTGGTGAAATTTCCTTTCCTCCAACCTTAAGGGATGTCCTTTGTACTGCCCGTGGGATGAATAGTTCTTTTGAAAGCTCCTTGTATTGTCCCTGAATATATTTGTATATAGTTATCATATCCCCTCTTAGACAACTCTTTTCTAATGTAAATAAATCTAATTTAGCTAGCCTCTGCTTATAAGTTACAATGTCCATCCCCTTTATTAATTTGGTGGCTCTTCTCTGCACTCTCTCTAGTTCCATAATGTCTTTTCTTAGGATTGGTGCCCAAAATTGTACTCCATATTCAAGGTGTGGTCTTACTAATGCTTTGTAAAGGGTCATAATTATGTTTACTTCCCTTCCATCCATTGCCCGTTAGATGCAAGATAAGATCTTGTTTGCCTTTGCAGCTACTGCATGACATTGGGCACTATTGCCAAGCCTGCTGTCTACAAGCACTCCTAAATCCTTCTAAATCAAGGATTCCCCAATATATCTCCATTTAATTTTTAAGTCGCCTTTTTATTCTTGCATCCCAAATGCATAACCTTACATTTATCTGTATTAAACCTCATTTGCCATTTACCTGCCCACGTTTCCAGTCTCTCCAAGTCCTTCTGAAGAGAAATTACATCCTGCTCTGATTCTATTATCTTACACAATTTAGTATCATCAGCAAAGATGGAGACTTTGCACTCGATCCCAACCTCAAGGTCCTTAACAAGTTAAAAAGCAGGGGTCCCAGTACCGATCCTTGAGGTACTCCACTCATGACTTTAGCCCAACCTGAAAAAGTTCCATTTATGACAAATCTCTGTTGCATATATTATTACTGAGTCCAATATTCTTTATTTTGTACACCAACCTCTTGTGTGAAACCGTATCAAAAGCCTTTGCAAAATCTAAGTAGACCACATCAACTGCATTACCCCGGTCTAAATTTCTACTTACCTCCTCAAAAGAAACAAATAAGGTTAGTTTGGCAAGATCTATCCTTCATAAATCCATGCTGACTATTACTAATAATTTTGTTTTCCATTAGGTATTCCTGAATATTATCCCATTTTAAAGCTTCAAGTAGTTTCCCTACTATTGAAGTCAGGCTTACAGGTCTGTAATTCCCCGGGTGTGATCTAGCTCCCTTTTTAAATATAGACACCACATCTGCTTTACGCCAATCTTGTGGTACTGAGCCTGTGGAAATGGAGTCCTTGAATTTTAAATATAATGGTTTTGCTATTACTGAGCTTAACTCTTTGAGAACTCTTGGATGTATGCCATCGGGGCCAGGTGCCTCGTTTACTTTAATTTTTTCAAGTCGCTTATGAACTTCTTCCTCAGTTAACCAATTGGTCATTAATTTGGAGGTTGTGGCTTCCTCCTGTGGCGCTACTATTGAACTTGATTCTTCCCTGGTAAAGACAGAGGCAAAGAATTTGTTTAATACCTCTGCTTTTTCCTTATCTCCAATAATCTGCCTACCCATCTCACACTGAAAGGGTCCTATATTTTCTTTTCTCATTTTTTTGTTATTAAGGGACTAAAAGAACTTTTTAGGGTTGTCCTTACTTTCTATTGCAATCCATTTTTCATTATCCATTTTTGCTAATTTAATTGCCCTTTTGCAATTTTTGTTACATTCCTTATAATTCTGATACGATGTCTCTGTCCCTTCTGACTTAAAGAATCTAAACGCCTTCCTCTTCTTGTCCATTTCCTCTCCTACCTGTTTATTTAGCCACATTAGTTTTGACTTATTTCTTTTATACTTATTACCCAAGGGTATACACTGATAAGTGTGCTTTTCTAACAATGTTTTAAAGACTGCCCATTTATCTTCTACATTTTTCCCTGCAAAAACATCATCCCATTGTATTACTACTAGATTAGACCACAGTTTATTAAAATCTGCCTTTCTAAAGTTTAAAGTCTTTGTTGAACCCAAGTAATCTGTTTTTTGATAATTTATTTCAAATGTTATGATCACTGTTACCCAAATGTTCCAGGACTTGAATATTTGTTATTACTTCTACATTGTTTGATATGACCAAATCCAGAACTGCCCCTCTCCTGGTTGGTTCCTCAATAATATGGGTCATATAATTATCTTTAAGCACCCCCAAAAACCTGTTTCCTTTTGTTGTAATGCTAATCTCATTGCCCCAGTCTATGTCTGGATAATTAAAATCCCCCATTATGCAAACATGACCCAGTTTTGATGCCTTCTCCATTTGCAAATGTATTTTAGCTACCTCAATCTCACAGATATTTGTGGTTTATAGCATATTCCCACAAACATTTTCTTTATACTTTTACCTCCACTGCTAATTTCTATCCACAAGGTCTCTACATTTTCATCATTCCTTCATAGACATCATCCCTTATAATAGGTTTTAGATCTGGTTTAACATATAGACATACTCCACCTCCCCTTCTATTTGTTCGATCCTTCCGAAAAAGAGAATACCCCTTTAAATTAACTGTCCAGTCATGAGTTTCATCCCACCATGTTTCAGTAATGCCTATGATATCATACTGCTCCCTTGTAGCTATTAATTCAAGCTCCCCCATTTTATCTGTCAGGCTTCTTGCATTAGCAAGCATGCATTTAAGTTTTTTTCAGCCTGTACTATTATCTTATCTGCTCCTTCCTTTCTGCGCCCACTTGGTTTAGTCTTTAGAAGTTTTCTAGTATAATCTGTATTTACTATGAGTGTATCACTGCTTGTCAAACTCGCACTTGCCCCCATTCTACCTCCATACCACCTTGTATCCTCCTCTATTCCATTTAGTTCATTATCTGTTTCATTCCCCTCCCCCCTCCATCCTAGTTTAAAATCTCCTCCAACCTTTTTAGCATTCTCCCCCCTAGCACAGAAGATCCCTCTTCATTGAGGTACAATCCGTCCCTAGAATATAGATGGCACCTCTTAGAAAAGGAGTCCCAGTGCTCTAAAAACCCAAACCCCTCCTTCCTACACCACTTTCTTAGCCATGCATTAACCTCCCTGATCTCCGACTGTCTCCCTGCGGTAGCGCATGGCACTGGTAGTATTTCAGAAAATACTACCTTGGAGGTCCTTGCCTTAAGCTTTTGGCCTAGATCCCTGTAATCATTTTTTAGGACCCTCCATCTTTCTCTAACTTTGTCATTGGTGCCAACATGTACCAAGACCGCCGGGTCAATCCCAGCCACCCCCAAAAATCTGTCTACCCAGTTATATGTATGTTTCTGCAAAATATACAGTAATGATAATCATTAAATATATTGAATAAAAGAACACTTACATATATACTGTATATACATTTACGTATATTGTTTGCAAGATTATTTTTGAAATCTCAAGTTTTCTGTTACCTTAACTTTTTAGAAGTACTAGTAAACTCCCAAACCACTATATTATTACAATAAATCATTTCATAAATCGGAAATAACATCATAGAAATAACTATTGCATAAGATTTGTGAGATTTTGAGATGTTAATTCATCTGTCTCTCTCTCTCTCTCTCTCTCTTTCTCTCTCTCTCTCTCTCTCTCTCTCTCTTTCATTTTTCATTTTTGAATTATTTCCATATATATATACTCATTCAGATCTTCCTAGCATTTACTTGATTAATTTTCTCTTCCTTTATATCTTTGGCTTCACCTCATTTTGGGTAGCCAATGCACATGTGTGTAGTAGTTTGTGACCCGATCCGGAGTGGTATGCATCCACCGACGCTGTGGGCTGCCTCTGACTCACCTGAGGGGGTTGTACCATACGGGGATTGGTGTGATGTCATGTTCGGTTCTTCACTTAAGGCAATGTTTGTTGAGTAACAGTACTCTTTGACAAAGCCCCACAGGGATGAAATGTGTTAGAGCGCACATGGGGGGTCTCTCCCTCTTTTTATCCATTTTTTGCTCATGGTTTAATAAAGGCATTATTTAGTGCAGTACTGCCCCATCATCTTTTTTGCAAGCAGTGCCCGCTGATCTACTCCCGGTAATAATGTGAGGCCAGTTTTCTATGTTGTCTGCCAAACATCCTGGCATTAAATTGCAACCAGTGTGAAAGGTTGACTGATGGAACAGTGGCTTCAGTGGTCTGTTTGAACAAGGCGACTAAAAATTGAATAAATAGAGCATCAACTGCTTCAAAACTAAGGAAAAGTTATAGGAGTATACAGTAGGAGGGGCTCAGCAGGGGTTCATAGATCCCACAAACGTATCAGCTTTGATCTCTTGCTATGCTCCAGCTTGTCTCCTGTTTTCAACCCACAGCTGTCTCCTTTCATCCTCTTCAAAGTCTACTGCTCTCCCTCACCTTAAATCTTTTTCCTCACTGTGGAACTCATTCACACTCAGCATATGCAACGCACCCTCTCTCCTCATCTTTAAGACAAACCTTAAAACTCACCTCTTTAATTAAGTGCTCCAATAGCCTGGGCTCATGGCTACTGTCTCACCCTCAGTTACTCTTACCAATGACTGGGAAGGATATTATATCTCTGGTGCTCAACAAGGAAATGTGAAAATGAAATACATTTATACAACCAGATAGTGGTGCTGGCCGATCCAATGATGCTCTCCACGTGGAGTAGTCAAACATGAAATATAAAAAAATGAGAATACATAGTGTGATACTATAAAACACTCAATACACATACAGACTAACCAAGACTAACAACTGTTGCCAACTGTTGCTGAAACAGACAGGTGACTGGTAAAAAACACATTTAATATGACATATAATAAAAGAATAGAATGATCACAATAAATGAAAACGTAATATAAGGTCCCACTGAATGATCCTGCAGGGGCTGAAGTGCCCGCTTACCGGAATAAAGATGATAGTTCGCAATGGATAATTAGAGAGTATCCCCTCTCATAGAACGTCGGTCTACTCCATGCGCCCCTCACTGGCATCGGCCGCATGTTGATGTAAGGTGTCGGCTTCCAGATGGAGCAATTAGCCCTGCTCTCACTGGAACAGAATACTCCGACTCTCTGTGTTTCCTCCGTCCTCCGTCTGTTACACATGCGCAAAGACGCGCAGCTGCAGATTCGCCAAACCCCTCGCCTATAGTGTGTGGCGCTGGTGGCGGCAGATTCGAAAGTGCTCCGAACGGAAGCTCCAAACGGAAAAAATATTTTTATATTTTTATTTTTACTCACCCACTCTTATATACTTGCATTTACACACTAATTTACTTATTTTAGTATATAATCATTATATTGGATATCATCAGAATATTGAGACCTGATGATTGCATATTGTACATCTTGGACTTTATTGATCACAGACTTATATGTCAAGTTTCTATACTGTACATTTACACAGTGAGAGCTCAATTATTTCATCATACCAGTATTAATATGTTTGTTGACTTTTATTTTCTTACACCCAATGGGGCTTTCTGTATATGTTGTTATTATACCAAGTTTTCATGTTATTTTATGTTTTTCGTTGTTTTTTATTTATTTATTGTTATGTGGTGTTGCTGAATCATTAAGCAGATGAGAAATCTCTACTGCGCATGTCCGGGACTTTCTAAGTAGTGTACTGTACCTTTTAATCTGTACTACAAATACAAGGACATACAGGGACTCAAGCATTAATTTTATACCCGTGAGGAAGGAAGCTGTGGCTTCTGAAAAGCGTTGGGTGGTCCAACTGACTTACTGCCTTTCCATCTGCTGATCTTTTCTCCGCATGCCATTGCCGTGCTGTCCCCTTCCGTTCGGAGCACTTTCAAATCTGCCGCCACCAGCCCCACACACTACAGGCGAGGGGTTTGGCGAATCTGCAGCTGCGCGTCTTTGTGCATGTGCAACAGACGGAGGACGGAGGAGACACAGAGAGTCAGAGTATTCTGTTCCAGTGAGAGCAGGGCTAATTGCTCCATCTGGAAGCCGACGCCTTACATCAACACGCGGTCGATGCCAGTGAGGGGCGCATGGAGTAGACCGGCATTCTATGAGAGGGGATACTCTCTAATTATCCACTGCGAACTATCATCTTTATTCCGGTAAGCGGGCATTTCAGCCCCAGCAGGATCATTCAGTGGGACCTTATATCACGTTTTCATTTATTGTGATCATTCTATTCTTTTATTATATGTCATATTAAATGTGTTTTTTACCAGTCACCTGTCTGTTTCAGCAACAGTTGTTTGTCTTGGTTAGTCTGTATGTGTATTGAGTGTTTTATAGTATCACACTATGTATTCTCATTTTTTTATATTTCATGTTTGACTACTCCACGTGGAGAGCATCATTGGATCGGCCAGCACCACTATCTGGTTGTATAAATTTATTTCAATTTCACATGTCCTTGTTGAGTGCCAGAGATATAATACCCTTCCCATTGCATCTATCTGACCTGGGGTCATAGTTATATCTAGGCTGCCCTCATTTCATCTATCATTGTAAATTAGCGCTACCTATTTGTTTTCTATCTTACCAATGACTGCTATTTACTGCACTTGTTTCCTCACCTGCTGTCACTGTAAGTTTCCCATAATACCACATACTGTAAGTTGTAAGCTCTTTGGGGCTGGGTTTTATTTCCTATTGTTTCTTATGTTTTGCACTTATTGTACTATAACTGTATTGTCTCTATTGCAAAGTGCTACAGTAAGTAGAGCTGTTGGCGCAATATAAAAATATACATACATAAACACAATGGATGACCTGAATTTGCCAGGGTGAATGGTCCCACCGGGGGATTATATTGCCCTTCCTGGAGCTGCCACAGGCGGACCATATGACATGCAAGAAATTATGGGGTGATTAGGGGTCCCGAGGCACGTAGTCAGGCATAAAATAAGCATGGGGTTCAGTGGTCATAAGTGCAGAACACATTGTTAAATTAATCAATCCTGTTACTTACATCGAGCAAAGGAATCGGATTGGTTGATTAAATCCTGCATTAAAGTCTGATTGCTTGATTTTACTACATGGTCCTAACCACGTGTTTGTTATGTGATAGTGACAGGCCCTTTATAAGGGCCATACCCTCACATAACATGGTACTCAGCCGAGGAAAGACAGCTAGGAAAGGGCTGCAGTTACAGCATGCAATATTTGCTTAAATATATAGATTCATGAGAATTATTCTACAAGTAACTGAGGTGCCATAGCTTCAAAGAAGATTGAAGAAGGATTTTCAACCAAGACAGATGCCATGTGGAGCAGGACTAGACCTCATTGGAGGATGGGTATTTTATTTTTGAAGTGAAACTTCTATGCTGGCACCAACCAAATGAAAAATTCCCATGGTGTAAATTGCCTTGTTGGAGACGGAAGTGCTGTCCCGGAAGTGACGTCACTGCTGGCAGAAGAGGCCACTATGTCAGCTGGCACAGATTATGAGAAACCTCCCACATTCTGCGCGCATTCGCAGGAGCCATTGCCGACGGCTCGGCGTGCTTGTGCAGTAGGTGCCGCTCGAGCGCGCCAGTGCAGTTGACACCGTTTGGGCACACTTGCACAGTAGGTGCCGTTCCGGCGCACCTGCGTAGTAGACGCCATTCCAATGTGTCAGTGCAATAGGCACAGGCTGGGTGCACCTACACAGTAGGCGCCGGCCGGGCATGTTTGTGCAGTAGCCGACGGCGCCATGCGCATGCCCCCACATACACACCGAGAGAGATGGACACACACAGACACAGAGACACACATACACAGAGATACACACACACAGGTGCACACACACAAAGAGAGAGACGCACACAAACACACAGAGACCCACACAAACAGAGACACACACACAGAGGCACATATAGAGACACACACACGCAAATGAGGAATTCACAGTTACTATATATACAGATGCAGTGGCCATTATTCGAACATTTCTCTGAGCCGCTTTCATAAAGTCTGCTGTATTCCATGCATGATTCACTCGTTATTCTTGACTAATGCAATCGTTAATGCGGCCAATCACACCAATCACACCTGTGTTTAGCGTTGTTGATTTCTTTGAATTACCTGGATTCTGAATTGTTAAGGTGCAGTTCTTCACGTATCCACCAGGTGGCGGATGTTTCAATTTGTTAGAAATTGTTTTGCGTTGTTAGAAAAGCAGTGTATACCCTTGGGTAATAAGTATAAAAGAAATAAGTTAAAACAATGTGGCTAAAAAAACAGGTAGGAGAGGAAATGGACAAGAAGAGGAAGCCGTTTAGATACTTTAAGTCAGAAAGGACAGAGGCATCACATCAGAATTATAAGCAATGTAACAAAAATTGCAAAAGGGCAATCAAATTAGAAATCAAATTAGAAAAAAATGGATAATTGAAAAAGGATTGCAATAGAAAGTAAGATCAAACCTAAAAAGTTCTTTAAGTACTTAATAACAAAAAAAGAGAAATGAAAATATAGGACCCTTTCAGTGTGAGATGGACAGGCAGATTATTGGAGATAAGGAAAAAGCAGAGGTATTAAACAAATTCTTTGTCTCTGCGTTTACAGGGACAAATCAATTTCAATAATAGTGTCGCAGGAGAAAGCCACAACCTCCACATTAATGAACAATTGCTTAACTGAGGAAAAAGTTCATAAGCGGCTTGAAAAAATTAAAAGTAAATAAAGGCACCTGGCCCCGATGGCATACATACAAGAGTTCTCAAGGAGTTAAGCTGAGAAATAGCCAAACCATTATATTTAATATTCAAGGACTCCATTTCAACAGGCTCAGTACATAAGATTGGCGTAAAGCAGATGTAGTGCCTATATTTAAAAAGGGATCTAGATCACAACCGGGGAATTACAGACCTGTAAGCCTGACTTCAATAGTGGGGAAACTACTTGAAGGTTTAATACGGGATAATAATCAGTGAT
>NC_134498.1:4008922-4083922 GCF_040206685.1 Ascaphus truei
CTAGGGAGGATAGTTTTTTTCGCACTGCCCCTCCTGAGGGAGATAACAGGGGTTATTGGTCTGTGCTCCCAGGTTTTGTCGGTATGTTTGCTTATGGCAACTTCAAAAGAAGAAATATCGGGTTTAATCCATTTAAGATTCATATTTCCTGTCCTTGCAATGTACCAACGATTGCAATAATGGCCAGATTGTCACTGAAAACCTAGTGAACCCGCCTGATTACAACCATTGCTAGCTGACCCACCTGTCAGCAATGATTTCTACCTGGCCCCGTCTGACTACCAGATTCAGCAGTCATCTGTCAACTATAAAGCAGACATCCAGACAGATAGAAAAAATGCTGCACTCCTTAAATTGTAAACAAAATTGATACAGTTACCGGTGCTCCAATGTTTATTCGAAAGCCTGTGATCAGTCCTGCATAGATGATAAAAGCAACAAAGGGCACCACGGATTTAGAATATCCAAACTCATTTATTGAGCCAACACAGCGTTTCGACCGTACAGGTCTTTATCAAGTGACATAGTGGCATAGACATAATCCCTTCAAACAACATATAAATAGTGCTCCAAACCCCATAATGCAACATGTTCAATCAGTGATGATGGTGTTCATGTGCTGAACCAGTCCACCCTTCCAATGAAATGTCCATATTCTTAATAGCTTATCTCTATCAGATGTATTGAGACACTCCTGTGTGTCATGGGATCTTCTGCATTCTCCCCACGTCCTGGTTAATCGGCGGCGTCCATCTTGATGATGTCATCCACCCGGGTCCTCTGCTTGTTTAGAACACTCCCCACATCCGGGTTCCTCGTCGACGTCCATCTTTAATGACGTCATCCATCTTTGGAAACATACGGGTCCTCCGTTCCTGGAACGCAATCCTCGCGCTATGCGTTTCATATTCCGCGCATGCGCAGTCCATTTAGTCCTCGATTTCCTTCAACCTGCTTCCCTTTGGACCGCATGAGGTGCAGACTGCGTGTCACTATCTGCGCAGGCTTTGTTGATCCGGCCGCAGTAGGAGGGATGATCTAATCTTCAATCTTCTTCTGTGGTGGTCCCGCGAAGTGTCCTCGTCTCCTTATATTCAATGGGTGGGGGTGGGGAGGGAGAGAATGTGTTGTCTTCATCATCATAGATCCATAATGAATATAAAAAGAAAGATAAAAGGTGGAATACATCAGCACAGCACTGTGAACTACTTGCAAAATATATCTTCCTACAGTGCAAAGTGAATTATAATAAAAAGTGATTAAAAGAAAGGTTTGTCTTTGTCATATTTATAATTCACAACCCTTTGAGGTATACTGACCTTACAGTTTTTATCCAATACAGCAAGCAGTGGCAGCAACCTATAGCTAGTGGGAAATAAACGATATGTATCTTTCCTCTATGACAAAAAGTCATTCAGTCCATTAGGAAAACAGTGTCTAATGTAGGAATCCAGAAGGATTCACGCTATAGTAGTAAAACATCCTTGTCTAGACCTGCCCTGGCTTTTTTAACATGCTCAATACCCATTAGTTTTAATGAAGATATTGGGTGACTGAAATCACTACAGTACAATGTCTGATAAGAGCAGTATCTTCTGCACGATGGTTAATTTTGCTTTTATGTTCAATAAATCTTGTTTTGAGCATACGATTGCTCTTACCGATATAACATAATCCACATGGACATTTAATCATGTACACTATATTTGTGGTTGTGCAGGTGATACGATCTTTAATTTTAAACAATTTGCCACTTCTGGGATGATAAAACTTGTCCCCAGTGCTACATACTTAATATTTAATACAACCTGCCTTGGGTGAACTCAGGAAATGTGGAGTAGTATAGTTTTTCCCATTATCGGCTTTAATTAGGATGTCCTTTAAATTTTCTCCCCGTCTATAAGCAAAACGTGGGAAATCTTTACAGACATCCTTTAGAGCAGGCCTGCACAACTCGTAAAGTGAGAAGGGCCGAACTGCTCCAAGGAAAAAAAAATTGGGCCGCACAGGTAAAATCATCATCATCATCATCATCCCTTGCACCTCATCATCTCTCCTCCTGCACCTCTCATCATCATCATCATCCTCATATATCTCCCCCAGAACCCCTCACTATCAATCTTTGCGATACTCCCCATCTATCTCTCATACCCCCATCTCTCCCCCTCACCCACACACATAATACTCCCCCTCCACATCAAACACACAATAACCCCCTGCACACCACACACATCCCACCCCCCTGCACCTCACACCACTCTCCCCCCTGCACCTCACATCACTCTCACCCCCTGCACCTCCAATCACCCCCTTGCACCTCAAATCACCCCCCATGCACCTCAAATCACCCCCTCTGCACCTCCCATCACCTATCACCCTCCCCCCTGCACCTCACATCACCCATTACCCTCTCCCCCCTGCACCTCACATCACCCACAGGGCCGCCAACAGAAATCATGGGGCCCGGGACAAATGAAAGGAGCAGGGCCCTCCCCCCCCCGAACCCATAGTGCACCTACCACAAAAAACATATCTTTTAGCGCGCAACTTTTACTTAACTGTTTTCTTATTGTGATACAGAAAAAAAATCATTACATCTAACCCTCCTCATACCTCACCCCTCCCCGCCTCATTCCTCCCCCCGCCCTCTCCCTTCTCCCACCCTCTCCCTCTCCCTTCTGCCCCCTCTCTCCCTTCTGCCCCCTCTCTCCCTTCTACCCCCTCTCTTTCCCTTCTGCCCCCCTCTCTCCCTTTTGCCCCCCCTCTCTCCCTTCTTCCCCCCCTCTCTCCCTTCTGCCTCCTCTCTCAACCCCCTCTCCCTCTCCCCCCACCCCTTCTCCCCCCTCTCTCACTTCTGCCCCCCTCTCTCCCTTCTGCCCCCTCTCCCTTCTGCCCCCTCTCCCTTCTGCCTCCTCTCTCCTTTCTGCCTCCTCTCTCCCCCACCCCTTCTCCCCCCACCACACCACTCCATTTGCCCCCCCCAGCAACCCGTTTTACACCCCCACCCCCCCACCAGCCCGTTTTTCACAATGCACTGCACCAGCCCGTTTTTCACACCCACCCCCCCCCCCCACCCCTTCACTGCACCAGCCCGTTTTTCATCCCCACCCCTGCACTGCACCAGCCTGTTTTTCACCCCCACCCCTGCACTGCACCAGCCCGTTTTTCACCCCCACCCCTGCACCAGCCTGTTTTTCACCCCTGCACCAGTGTGTCTCTCTCTCCTATCTCTCTCTCCTCTCTCTCCTTCCCCCCCTCCCCCCTCTCCCCGGTACTAAGCCCCTCCCCCGGCATGCTCTGACCTCCAACCCACCCCCTGGCATCCTGCTATTGAAAAAAAAATACTCATGGCTGCCGCATCCTCCTCAGGCTGCTGCTGCCCCCTGTGCACCGCAAAACCCGGGGGCAGGGAGGGAGGGGGGAGGGGGGAGAGGGAGGGGGTAGGGGATGAATCACCACCTTTTTTTAAACTTTTTTTTAAATGTTTTTTATTTATTTAATTAACTGGCGCCCGGCCCGACTCATCGCGGGCCGGTAAGAGAGGCCAGGCGGGCCGCATGCGGCCCGTGGGCCGTAGGTTGTTCAGGCATGCTTTAGAGTGTCATCAGTCTATAGTATTTTCCAGTATTTCTGGAGTATTTTTTTAATAAAACCACTGGCGGTTGTAAATTTACTAACAAATATAAGACGATCACTTTTTGATGGTAATTGTGGAGACTTATTAAAAGCTGTAATGATTCAGACATATTGTGTCCCCTTTCCACAAATCTCTCCTCAATCTCTTTTAGAGTACCGTCCAATTTAATTGGCCTGTCTACTATTCGTGTAGCTCTGATTTTTTGAGAGAATGGTAGCATTTGTTTCAGGCGTTCTGGGTGGAAGCTACTGTTCCTATCTGTGGGCTTCCTATAGAGATCCCTATGCAGTTCTCCATTTTCATATATAAGGAGCACATCTACTGTAGATACGAGATCTGTTTTGTGCTCCAATTTTTAGTAAATCTTACAGTTGTATTCAGCCCATCAAAATAATCAAAAAATTTGGTAAGATCATCCTCTGTACCTTCCCAAAGAAATAGCAAATCGTCAATGTATCTACAATAAAATAACATCTTATTGTAGCGCTCTGAAGAATAGATGATACTCTCCTCAAAATCAGTCATATATAGATTAGTGTAGGATGGGGCTACATTGCTGCCCATCGCCATCCCTGCTGTCTGTAAATAAATGGTCTGTTCGTACTTAAAATAATTCTTATATAGAACAAAATGTAGGAGGAGCATAATATAATCCACAAGTGGATTTAATTTATGTGAATTAGTAAGGTTTTGTCTGATGACATCTAAACCACTATCGTGAGGGATTATAGTGTACAAATTTGTTACATCCATCGTCACCATAATTATGTTTTTTTCACCCAGAGGCACTGTGCATATCTTTTTTAGGAAATCAAATGTGTCTTGAATGTAAGATTTACTCTTGATGACCAGAAGCTGCAAAAAGGTATCCACATAAACTGCTAAAGGTTGATTGATGGAACATGTAGCTGATATAATGGGCCTCCCTGGGAGTTTCTGCAAACTTTTGTGGATCTTAGGCAATAAATAAAGAACTGGACGTCTCGGGTTTTTCATAGTAAGAAAATGTACTATTTCTTCATTTATCCATAAATTGTTTAACCCTAGTTGGAGTATACCCTTAATTTCAGTTTGATACCTTAGTGTTGGATCTTGGTCAAGCTTAATGTAGCACTCTTCATTCTCCAATTGCCTCAGGGCCTCTGTTTTGTACACAATATAATCCTGCACTACAAGTGTTCCTCCCTTATCTGCTCTTTTAAAGATAATGTTATTATTCTCCCTGAGTTTTTTCAGAGCCTCCTTTTGTGCAAGTGTCAGATTGAAGTTTGTGTAATAATGCTTTTTAAAGTATTGCTTCACATCATTTTTAATAAGGCGCATAAATACATTAACACCTGTATTTTTGAAATGTGCAATAAACCTTGATTTTAATTTGCATTGATTAGGGTTTACCTGTTCTTGTTACTGCCACTGCTGGTCATGCTGATCTGTGGATTTACATCATAAGAAAGAATTCAAATTTAAATTTCTTTCCATTTTGAACAGTTCAACCTCTAATTCAAAGGAATCAGGTCTTGTTGTAGGGACAAATGAGGAACCTTTGGATAATACACAGATATCCATTTCTGTTAGTTCATGAGAAGACAAGTTGATAATTAAATTATGCTTACTCATGTTGGTCGTGGTCGAAGAACTGGAGGTGTTCGTTGCGCGCCTGCGCCCCCTCCTTGTTTTGCGTCTTTTGCCCTTGATGTCTGCCCTCTTTCCTTGTCTAAAAAAGACCTCCCTGGGGTTTGGGTTATTGCACCTTCTGCTGATGAGGCAGTGTCAGAATCACTTGTGAAGCCTGTAGGTTTTTTAGCTGTTGTTTTTGCTCGTGTTTGGTTTTTTGAACGTTTCTCAGCTTTTCTCCAGAAGTAGACAGTGTTATCTTTATAATCTGTCACTATTTTCTTAAATTTTTGTAACCTGGTTTTAAGCTCATCTAATGATTGCACGGTAATATCATTTTGATGTGTCTGCTCAATAGTAATTTCTATCTTTAGAATGTCATGCCTCACAGTTGTGAGTTGCTTACCCACTTCTTCTATTACCAACAATATTAAATCAAGTGATGCTTTGTTTAAAATTTTGCACCAATTATCACAAAAAACATTACTGTCACTTCCAATTGTGAGGCGGTTTTTTATATGAAACCCCCTGGGTATGAGTTTCTGTTTATAGTACTCTGTTAATGTGTTGCCATGAGAATAAAGTTCGATTTCTTTTTTCCTGCACAACCACAAATATAGTGTACATGATTAAATGTCCATGTGGATTATGTTATATCGGTAAGAGCAATCGTATGCTCACAACAAGATTTATCGAACATAAAAGCAAAATGAACCATCATGCAGAAGATACTGCTCTTATCAGACATTGTAGTGATTTCAGTCACCCAATATCTTCATTAAAACTAATGCTATTGAGCATGTTAAAAAAGCCAGGGCAGGTCTACACAAGGATGTTCTACAACTACAGTGTGAATCCTTCTGGATTCATACATTAGACACTGTTTATCCCAATGGACTGAATGACTTTTTGTCATTAGGGTGCTTCATAGAGGAAAGATAAATATCGTTTCTTTCCCACTAGCTATAGGTTGCTGCCACTGCTTGCTGTATTGGATAAAAACTGTAAGGTCAGTATACCTCAAAGAGTTGTGAATTATAAATATGACAAAGACAAACCTTTCTTTTAATCACTTTTTGTTATAATTCATTTTGCACTGTAGGAAGATATATTTTGCAAGAAGTTCACAGTGCTGTGCTGATGTATTCCACCTTTTTTCTTTCTTTTTATACTCATTAAGGATCTATGATGATGAAGACAACACATTCTCTCCCTCCCCACCCCCACCCATTGAATATAAGGAGACGAGGACACTTCGCGGGACCACCACAGAAGAAGATTGAAGATTAGATCATCCCTCCTACTGCGGCCGGATCAACAAAGCCTGCGCAGATAGTGACACGCAGTCTGCGCCTCATGCGGTCCAAAGGGAAGCAGGTTGAAGGAAATCGAGGACTAAATGGACTGCGCATGAGCGGAATATGAAACGCATAGCGCGAGGATTGTGTTCCAGGAACGGAGGAACCGTATATTTCCAAAGATGGATAACGTCATTAAAGATGGACGTCGCCGAGGAACCCGGATGTGGGGAGTGTTCTAAACAAGCAGATGACCCGGATGGATGACATCATCAAGATGGACGCCGCCGATTAACCAGGAAGTGGGGAGAATGCAGAAGATCCCATGACACACAGGAGTGTCTCAATACATCTGTTAGAGATAAGCTATTAAGAATATGGACATTTCATTGGAAGGGTGGACTGGTTCAGCACATGAACACCATCATCACTGAATGAACATGTTGCATTATGGGGTTTGGAGCACTATTTATATGTTGTTTGAAGGGATTATGTCTATGCCACTATGTCACTTGATAAAGACCTGTACGGTCGAAACGTTGTGTTGGCTCAATAAATGAGTTTGGATATTCTAAATCTGTGGTGCCCTTTGTTCCTTTTATCAACTATAATGCAGACGACATGAGTGACCCCAGCTTCTATGCACAATACACCCCAGCTTGCCAATACGATTACAATAGCTGGCCGAGCGTCACTGAAAACCTAGTGAACACGCCTGATTACAATCATTGCCACCTGACCCCGCCTCATTACAATCATTGCTACCTGGCCCCATCTGACTACCTGCAGTCACCTGTCAACTATAACGTAGGCGACATAAGTGACTCCATCTTCTACGCACAATACACCTCTGACATTGGCTCATCTCCACCCGGTTGGCAAAGTTTATAATTAAGGTAAATATAATATACAGTGTTACACTATACAGTAGAAGCCTTTATTCCAAATGACACTACAGTAGGGTACAGTATGCTTGTATACATGCACCATATAGCGCAAGTTGACGTATGCGCAGTACAGGAAATAATAACATAATTTTTTTACAGAAAAATTTCGAAATCGAGCAGCAACGATAAGGATGAAGTTCAATGGAACTTTAATTTCACTTTTTTTAAACGTTGCCTTTATTACTTTTATACAGTCCGTCAGTAATACTAGCTTCACGCTTTTAAAACTTTGCCACGCTAATATTTTTGACAGGAGGTATCCACGAGGTGGAAACAGACTGGTGCACAGCCAAATAAAGGAAAAGATGGATTATGTGACCATGGAAAAAGTATTTATTAGTTAAACATGATGGTAGAGTCCTGGCGGATCCTCTAAAGCATTTCACGCTGAAGCGCTTTGTCAAAGAGAGTAATATTTTTGACAACACACAACAGTATGCACTGTAGTACTGTACAGTATGTGATCGATTCAATTACTGCACATATCATAGCCTGTACTCAAATTTCACATAAATATGTTTTTTTGCTTTTACAGTATTCCACTTCCTGGTTAATGGAAAACACTACTGTATGTTACTGTTTTCTTTTATCAATGATGTTGCATTTTGCTATACACAGTAATTAGACTTTGCATGTGTAATTAATTCGAATCAGAAACCCCAAAAATAAATATTATTAACTAAATAAATAAATAAAGTCCTGCATTATGCTTTTCTTGACTGAGAAATGTCTTTGATTTTTTTACACGCATGTGCAGGGGTGATGTCCTGCATTGTGATTTCTCAAGAATGACTTCACTGCTAATGTTAATTGCAAGTGAGAAAAAAAAGGCATATTTTTTTTAAATTTAATTTCTTGACAAGGGCTTAAAAAAATAGTGATTTTAAGAAAACATAATATGATGCATCTTTTAAATATTTGATCAATTTTTACATTTATAAAATCACTTACTTTTATTTCTTTAGGAGGTGACATACACTTTTTAAAGAGGCGGAATAATATCCAAAACCTTCAAATTTGAGTAGGTCTGGTCTGCTTTTCATACTGTTTATGGAAATATCACACACACAGAAATGTGTTCTCAAGGGAGTTTTAACTTTTATTACATTTAAATCAGTTCAAATGATTTCAGTCTACTGTAATCCTGCTGCGACCTCATCACAGCTTTAGCCAAAGACAGCTTAACTTCATTGCACCTTTCCCCACCTTCTCACCCCCCCCCCAAAGCCAAGGAAAAAGGCATTCTACAGTAAAATACTTGATCTCCACACCTCCCCTGCCATGGGGTTTAGCCGAGTCACATCACTCGGCGTAATCGAGCCTGGATTTCTTTTGTTATTGAGAGGAGGGGGGGGGGATTAGGACAAACCATTGACTGTTATTATGCACACAGTACAGTACAATAAACTTGGACTTTTCCCCCTTCCTGTAGTGCTTCATCCAGGATTGTACTGGTCCTAGACATCATGCTAAGAGAATTGCACCCGATCGTTTGTGAGAAATACAAGATTGGATGTGGTTGTCTACCTCAGAAATATGCCCAGTTCATCTTTAAAAACCATGTCAGTTTTGAGATGTACAGTGAGTGGACCAAAAATGTAAATTATGAAAGCAATAAACACAAGATGGGTCTTCCTGCAAATTTAAGGAGAACAATTATGGAAAAAGTGAATCGCTATTTTAATTTTAACAGTCAACTTGTGAGACAGCATCAACGCCCTTTTGAGGCATGCAAGGGCTCTTCCCGTTAAGTCCTCCGACCTTTTTGACCACTACTAGTTATTCATTTATTTAAAAATATAGATGCCTGCCAATGTTTCAATCTTAAAAAAAAAGACAATTGATTGTTTAAAATTATTTAATTGTTTAATGCTTATTTTCTATTTTGCATGTCTGGAGCTGGGTAAAGAAAATGCACAGGAAAAACCCCTACTTGGTGCAGGAACCTCTCCCGGCAATACTGTCAGGTATGACAGAGTGCTCCAATTCATGCATGCTAAGTCCCTTTCCACCAAACCCCCAAAACCTAATGTAAACCTTTAGTCCTAATGTAAAGTTCTGTAGCTGAAGTCATGCATGCTTTGTCTTCTCCCCACCCCCAAAGATCAAGCGCAAATACTATTTTCAAAGATACTTTAGATAGATAAGAGAAAACAGCATTACTGTACTGTAATGGGTGCAGCTCCTGTGATCCATAGAGACATTCGAGGCAGGTAATCGGGTGCGCAATCACATTCAGGTATATGTATTGGAAAGACAAAACAAACACCACAATAGTGCAACAGAGTATGTAAATGAGGAAATGTTTCCTCGTCAATATTCTATATATTCCTACTCATATTTAATATGAGCTGTGGTTGTTGAGGAGTAACCAACTCAGGTGGCAAATCCCACGAGGAGATACCCCAAATATGGAAGAGAGGACACAATAATAGTGCAGGTTGCTTTATAATTTTTATTTTATATAAAATAGTAGCCCTTAAAAACATAGGCAGGTTCTGGGCATAGGGACAATTCTGGGTCATACAGTGAGCGAAAGTCCAACAATCCCTGTTCAGTAGGAGGAACCACACAGCGGCCATCCACTGCTACTCCCTAGGTCCAAGGACTCAATCCAGAATGGGCAATCACTCAAAGGTACCAAGGTCCAAAACACCACCCATGTCCGCAGAACCACAAAGCTTTAACTGCTCATATTAAATGTGAGTAAGAATATTGACTAGAAAAAATGTCCTCATTTACATACTCTGTTGCAATATTGTGGTTTTTGTTTTGTCTTTCCAATACTTATACTTGGATGTGAGTGTGCATCTGATTACCTAACTTGAAAGTCTGACACTTAGTATACTAAAGCAGCACTAATACACACTGGTTGAATAAGTCCTGTGTGATTAGCCAATTACAAATAATCAGCGACTCTTGGCGTACAGTAGATCATGCTGAAAACTTGAGAGAAGATGCAGTCATTTTTAAACCATAATGTACGGTGTAATTGATAATAATGAACAGCGTCTCCTTCTTTAAGGCCCAGATGTCCAAAAAGCACCAACCATTGCGAAGACGGAAAAGACAAGATTTTGAAGAAGAAGCGACGTTGTATTGTTCTATTATTATTTTTCCCTTTATTATCCTGTCCAAATAAAAATGTTTATTCTTTAAATATACATTTTTGTGTGTCCATGTTTTTACTGTCTATACACTTACAGTAGTAGTATACTACTGGAGCAGATGGGAAAAATGGGAAAAGTAGTACTGTACTACTGTCTAGCAGATGGGAAAAATGAGGAACAGACCTCAAAAAAACCGATGCTCTGTCAATAGCAATATGTAATAAAAAGATGTTATAAAGCAAAATGTCTCTGATTCTTTCGGTTGCGTCAGCGTGTGGGGGGAATTAAGTAAATAAGTAACGTGTCTTCGGTGTGTTGAAAATGGACTCAGCCAGGGTGGGGGGTTAATAAGCTTTAGGAATCCAAATAACAAGACATTACAATGCCATGGGATACTCACAATGTCCTCAGCTTCCCTTACCGCACCCTGTGTCCCACACCATGTATCAGCTGGCTGGTATTCACGATAGGCTGCCCGTGTCCGCCTGTTGTCGCTGAAAGTTGATGAAGGGCCCCCACATACAATCTGATCACCGTGCGTGCTCCAACCGGTCAATAGCGTAGCAAAACATGGTAGAAATGGTGGTCACTGCTGCCCGAATATTCAGAATCAACCAAGCGCCAAGTTAGTAAAACGGGCAATGGATGGAATGGAAGTAAACATAATTATGCCCCTTTACAAAGCATTAGTAAGACTATACCTTGAATATGGAGTACAATTTTGGGCCCCACTCCTTAGAAAATACATTCTGGAACTAGAGAGAGTGCAGAGAAGAGCCACCAAATTAATAAAGGGGATGGACATTCTAACTTATGAGGAGAGGTTAGTAAATTAGATTTAATTACATTAGAAAAGAGGCATCTAAGAGGGGATATGATTACTATATACAAATATATTCGGGGACAGTACAAGGAGCTTTCAAATGAAGGACTCAAGATCATCCCTTACAGTTGGAGGAAAGGAGATTTCACCAGAAACCAAGGAAAGGGTTCTTTACAGTAAGGGCAATTAAAATGTGGAATTCATTACCCATGGAGACTGTGATGGCAGATACAATAAATTTGTACTAAATAAGTATAACTGGGAAGGATGTTGATCCAGGGATTAATCCGATTGCTAATTCTTGGAGTCGGGAAGTAATTTATTTTTCTCCTTATGAGATATCATTGGATGATATGGCTGGGGTTTTTTGTTTGCCTTCCTCTGGATCAATAAGTAAGTATAGATATAGGATAAAGTATCTGTTGTCAAATTTAGCATAGGTTGAACTTGATGGACGTACGTCTTTTTTCTACCTCCTCTACTATGTAATTATATAACCCCGCCACCAGTAGCATTAGTGAGCAGGTAAAATGTACTCGCGCGTGCATTTTTCGAGCCCTGTATATTATGAATGAACTCTTATCTACTATTTTAAGTATTCACTTGATAATGTCAAAGCTAACACCAAGTTTAGCTCTGACTTATTTACAATAACGTAATTCCCCTGCATTAATACTGTATTAACATAGTTTAGTGGATAGGGTATGCCTCTGGCAACAGCTAATATGGATAATCATTTCACCAACAGTCATTAATATTAACAATATGCTCTTAACATAACATTAATGTAAGTTAACATTATGTTAATTACTTTAGGGGACAGGGCATTAGCTTTATCAGGAAGTTATGTTAAGTGGCTAAATGGATTTCAGTTGATTTAGGCCATAGTAATTTTTCTTATCAGCAACCTCTCCCACACAAAGTAGGCTCCTTAGATGGCTAGTGTTGCAATACACTGTATATACTCTACCACCAACAAACAGGGTACTGCTTTTTAACCACTTTATTACCTTAGCGGTTAGCCACTAAGGTAATGAAACTCTGCTTTTAATTTTATTACCTGGTGTGAGGGAGTATACAAGAGGCTAAAAAGATTCTCTCACTTTAGCAGACCAAAAGAACCATGCCCTAGCTGGTAAGTCTACTAGTTGATTGGAAAGGTAGGTTTAAAGGGCAGACAGCAGATTTCTTCCAGGCTGTCATTTTGCTCTCCACCTGTGAGGTAACATGTTGCAGAGAGCCTAGCTGAGGGGAGAGCCTGAACTCCGTTTTGTGTATCTGGGACTAAGGTCTACTGTGTTTGCTGCAGACTTATGCCATTTACTTCCATTGCTTTATTCTCTGTGCAACTACAACCTGCTTCCCTGGTAAGGAAATAAAGGACTTTTAATTGCAAGAAAGTGGTGTGTAGGCTCTTTTCTGACCATACCAACAAGGCCGCTCCGTCACACATGGAATTCAAACAGGGGGTGTCTGGAGCTAAACCGCATTAGTTTCAGGTCCGGGGACCACCTGCTTCCTGAGGTACAGGCCCCAGTATCGGGTGCCGGTATCTCCTGCAAGTTTAAATGTCTTGGTCACGTGGGCCATGGCGCGGGAGATACCGGGGCCTGTATCTCAGGAGCAATGGGTCCCCAAACCTGAACTGAATGTGGTTCAGCTCCAGAGACCCCCTGCTTTGACACATACTATGTACTACATTTTTTTTTAAAAATCGCAATCACATGTAAGAGCTGTGCAGGGAGACACAGAGAGAGGGACTTCTCTCTATTCTCTCTGCGCAGCTCGTCCCGACTGGTGAAGGCCCAGCAGGATGAATGCAGCAGGAGTCAAATTCAGTAGCAGGACACCCTCTGTGTTAATCCTTATGTGAAATTCCCTCTGCACTGCACTTGGCTGTGATCACAGTCGCACTTGGGCCGGGGTCCAATCATATTACATATGTATGTAACAACATGAACTTTAAGGCCAAGTATGTGCCCAGGAAGCATCAGCATCAGGGATGCTTTGTCGCAATTCAAATGGAAAAGCTTCAGGAAAGCAGCACCAAAATACAGGTAAAAAGCTCATTGGGAGATAGGACTCACAGATCAGAGGATCTGGTGGAAGGGACTTTAGCACCAGCACCCAGAAAGTTCTAGTGCAGAAAGAGGCAAAAGTGGGCATCATTCTGATACTCATACAGTAGCAGGTTTCATAAAGCTGCAGGGTTCTAAATCGTACAAACGATTTTGTGGTACGGAGGTTATAAGTAGACTGGGGCAGAAGGCAGAGTAGGCCAGCTGATAGGAGAGAGCCCACCTATTTAAAGTTGTCTTTGCCATAGCATTTTTTGGGGTACCTTCAGAAATAGTGAACTAGTTTCAGCATCCAAGAACTGCCACTGGTCAGAGCTTGTCCTAAAACTGGGATCTTAAATTGGGATTCAGCGCTTTGCAAGCTACACAAATCCAGCTTGGTAAAAGAGCATTAGCAACTTTGCGCAGGCTCAAAGGAAACAAGATTTGTCAAGTTAGGCTAATAAAGAAATACGCCCAAGCAAGGCCAGATGGGGGGGGGGGGGGAAGAGGCTTCTCTAGTGGATAGGGACCTGACCCCGCTTTCAAGGTCTCAGTTCTCGATAGTTTTTAATGAATGCCTGCAAGCAGGTAACATACACCTAGTGCACTTCTGTAGTCACTTATTTAGAATAGAAACAACAACATCAGCTGCAGAGAGAGGACTCCTGTCAAATTACTGTAGATAAATAAAACTGCTAGATGGGACTCAGACAGGGACAGGTCTTATAGGATAGGTAGAAAGGACAAACAAAACAGGGGGAAAAGGGGGGATAACAATGCTTTAACTAATAGGCATATGCTATATTGGGCATATTCTCACATTAACAATCATTCTGGCTGCTCTACAATTTAGAAACACAGGTTACCCATAGAAGGTGGGAAGATGGGACTGGTTGGTCATTGGCTGGGCCAGTAAACGCGCACCAGACATGCTGCACCAGCTACACATAGGACTAGAGTAACAAATGAAAGGACACGCTTTGCCTGAGAATAAGAGGCATGTATTGTGTACACCTGCTGCAAACATTCATCACGTTAGAAAGGAAGCACTGAAAACTAGATCTGGTGCTGCTACACCTTGACAGCAAATACCCAGGGAGGGGAAAATCACCTAGTTAAGATAAGCAAACAAAAGGAAAGAAAGTGTTCATAGAGTAAAACAAATGACTGATTGGAAATAAAACTTTAAATACAGGAGGAATAGGATATATAATAAATTTTAAAATCATATGTATTAAAAAAAAGTCATATAGATGATGGTGATACAGTAAGGTTAAAAAAAGTCAATACGTGATGGTGATGAAGATAAAATAAAATTGTGAAGATAAAGCAGTCTTAGGGGGGCACTCACGTGATGCCAATGGGAGAGGATGTCTGCTAGAGCGGCTCCGTGGATCCTTCGCATACTTCGGATTATAATTAGCCAGATCCGTCTAACAAATAAATTAAAAGTATACCAGAAGGCAAAGGATCAGCAAGGGATGCCAGCCAAAGGTTAAAAAAAGCCTCCTCTCAAGTGGTATCCAAGTTCTTCACTCAGGGGCAGCTACTCAGCAGCATGGAGCCTGAGGCTGCGCATGATGGTGACACTCCATGCCATGGACAGAGTGAGGGGGCAGAGGAGAGAATGGATGATGAGGAATGCACCAGCAGACCAATTACCCTGATAGACCTGCAGCTGATCTATTGAGACATTAAAGGGACTGCACAGGCTGAGTTCTCTAAAGCTGTGGAAGAATTCAAATCTGAAATAACAGAGTTGTTTGGGAGGACTTCAGCCTTGGAACAGAAAATGGAGGAATCCCTGCAACTACAGGCACGTACTGATGATGAGGTCCTAAGATTAACCGAGGAACTAAGGACACTGAAAGATAATATGGAGGAAATAGAAAATAGGGAGAGGAGACAAAATCTGCGGGTTAGACATGCCCCTGAATAAATCACCCCAGAGAAACTACAGGGCTATTTAAAGAGGTTGCTGTATTTCTCCATTTGGAGCCTAGCTTGGACGAGCCCTCCTTTTGATGGACAGAGCTCACAGATCACTGGGCCCAAGATTATCAGATCCAAACTAATCCAGAGATACACTGGCGACACACTTTATTCGAGCTCGGCTAGTTCCTCGAATTCGGGTATACCCGGGTGTATTGAGGTTTGTGACTGTTTTCTGCCCGAGTGCATTGAGTTATTTTCCAAGCAGGGATTGAAGCATTTTATTCCCGCTGGCTGCAATACTGCACAGTACATATATATATACTGCATTACAATTCATGAATTTATGCCATCTGGTAGACACGCGAAGCATTGCAGCCTATTAAATCCTAATCATTATCATTTAACAGATCAGCCGCCCATCAGCCAGGCATGAACCCAGGCTGGGAAGGCAAATGCAACGGGGCTTGTCAGAGGTGAGGAGCGGCGCATTCCAGGTATCTGCCAGGTACATACTTGGTATTTGCTCGAATAAAGTGTGTCGGTGCAGTAGAATCGTCAAGATGCACTAAAGAGAGTCTTCTAGCCGCCTTCAGATCCAGAGAATCAATTCTCTTTGAAAACACAAATCTGCAAATTTTCAGTGACTTGTCCAGAGTTATCATTACTAGAAGAAGAGAGCTTTGCCTGGTTACCTCCTTATTGCAGGAAAGAGGATTTAAATACCGTTGGGGTTTCCCCTTTCACCTAGTGGTTGAAAAAAATGGCTGTCAACTATCCATGTGATACCCTGAGTAGGCAGAGGGCTTCCTGAAAGAACAGGGCATTCCGCCAAGACAGTGGCGGAGTTCAACCAAGATATCGGAAGTACAGACCAACAAGATGATCAGGATGGCCGTGAGAGACTGCCGACAAATGTACAGAACACAACAGCACAGGATAGAGAGTGCGCTAAAGGCACCGCAGCAAACAAATAGATAAAGATAACAGGTAGCTTCAGGAAAAACCCTCCACCTACGACCAAGATCTTTAATGCATATGCTTACTCGGGAGAGCCTGGATCCTGGATCCTTTCCTGTCCCATAGATGGGGTGATGTATTCCAAGACTTAACTTAGAATCAGCTCATCAAATGTCTAACTGGAAGCAGTGTTTGTAGAGTCTTAGTTGAAGAGACAGCCATGAAACAGGTGTTCCCCTTTCTCTCCCTGTCCCCGCTTAACTTGGCTTCCCGCCGATCCCCGCGCGGGGCAGGAGATGGTCACAGAGAGGGGGGGGGGGGTGTGGCGAGCGGGGCAGTGGTGGTGCTCGGTCCTGCTGCCTTTCCTCTTCTTCCCCCTGTCGTGTATGTGTATGCATGGGTGTGTGTGTGTATGCATGGGTGTGTGTGTATGCATGGTTGTGTGTGTGTGTGTGTGTGTATGTATGGGTGTGTGTATGCGTGTGTGTGTGTGTGTGTGTGTGTGTGTGTGTGTGTGTGTGTGTGTGTGTGTGTGTGTGTGTGTGTGTGTGTGTGTGTGTGTGTGTGTATGCATGGGTGTTTGTGTGTGTGTGTGTGTGTGTGTGTGTATGCATGGGTGTGTGTGTGTGTGTGTTAGTGTATGCATGGGTGTGTGTGTGTGTGTGTGTGTGTGTGTGTGTGTGTGTGTGCGCGTGCGTGCGTGTGCATATGTGTGTGTGTGTGTGTGTGTGTGTATGCATGTGTGTGTGTGTGTGTGTATGCATGGGTGTGTTTGTGTGTATGCATGGGTGGGTGTGTATGCATGGGTGTGTGTGTGTGTGTGTGTGTGTGTGTGTGTGTGTGTGTGTGTGTGTGTGTGTGTGTGTGTGTGTGTGTGTGTGTGTGTGTGTGTGTGTGTGTGTGTGTATGCATGGGTGTGTGTGTGTGTGTGTATGCATGTGTGTGTGTGTATACATGTGTGTGTATGCATGTGTGTGTGTGTGTATGCATGGGTGTGTGTATGTGTGTGTGTGTGTGTGTGTGTGTGTGTGTGTGTGTGTGTGTGTGTGTGTGTGTGTGTGTGTGTGTGTGTGTGTGTGTGTGTGTGTGTGTGTGTGTGTGTGTGTGTGTGTATGCATGGGTGTTTGTGTGTGTAGATGGGGTGATGTATTCCAAGACTTAACTTAGAATCAGCTCATCAAATGTCTAACTGGAAGCAGTGTTTGTAGAGTCTTAGTTGAAGAGACAGCCATGAAACAGGTGTTCCCCTTTCTCTCCCTGTCCCCGCTTAACTTGGCTTCCCGCCGATCCCCGCGCGGGGCAGGAGATGGTCACAGAGAGGGGGGGGGGTGTGGCGAGCGGGGCAGTGGTGGTGCTCGGTCCTGTTGCCTTTCCTCTTCTTCCCCCTGTCGTGTATGTGTATGCATGGGTGTGTGTGTGTATGCATGGGTGTGTGTGTATGCATGGTTGTGTGTGTGTGTGTGTGTGTGTGTATGTATGGGTGTGTGTATGCGTGTGTGTGTGTGTGTGTGTGTGTGTGTGTGTGTGTGTGTGTATGCATGGGTGTGTGTTTGTGTGTGTATGCATGGGTGTGTGTGTGTGTGTTAGTGTATACATGGGTGTGTGTGTGTGTGTGTGTGTGTGTGTGTGTGTGTGTGTGTGTGTGTGTGTGTGTGTGTGTGTGTGTGTGCGCGCGCGTGCGTGCGTGCGTGTGCATATGTGTGTGTGTGTGTGTGTGTGTGTATGCATGGGTGTGTTTTTGTGTATGCATGTGTATGCAGCTATCTTCATGACGGCGCATGAGGTGTGGGGGGGGATGCCGGTCTGCCCGCCCGACCACTAGCTTCATGCCGTGCGGGACATGCCGGCGAGGGAAGCAGGGCAGTGGCGGCTACGGCGGGACTGACTGTCCCTTGGGGCGCCACGTGCTTTCACCTCGCCACGTGCTTTCCAACCACCCTGCCACCTCCCCAAAGCTTCCACTACGCCCGAGTGAGGTATGGTGGGGGATGGGGGGGGAATGCCGGCCTGCCCAGCCTTTCTCAGTTGGGATTTTAGCCCCTCCATGCTCCAATAATTTATTAGGATAAGAGGGCGGGGGGTGACTCCCCCCCCCTTTTTTTTTTAATCCCAAGGAATAAAAAAATAAAAAGTCAGGTTATAATTAAAAATATAAAGAGGGTCTTTTGGGGGGGGGGGGCGCGAGGAAGGGGGGCCCGCCGGACGGGAGGTGCCAAAGTGGTGGTGCTCCCAGCCACATACACTGTTAAATAAAAACCCCAGCCAGTCAGTCAGTCACCCCCCCCAGCAAGTCAGTTACCCCCCCAGCCAGTCAGTCACCCCCCCCACCAGCCAGTCAGTCAGTCACCCCTCCCCCAGCCAGCCAGTCAGTCATCCAGCCAGTCAGTCACCCAGCCAGTCACCCTGCCAGGCAGTCACCCAGCCAGCCAGCAAGTCACCCAGCCAGCCAGTCACCCAGCCAGTCACCCACCCAGCCAGCCAGTCACCCACCCTCTCTCTCTCTCTGTGTCTCCCCCACCCTCTGTGTGTCACCCCCTATGTGTCTCTCCCCCCCACACTCTCTCTCCCCCCCCACACTCTCTCTCTCCCCCCCACACTCTCTCTCTCCCCCCCACACTCTCTCTCCCCCCCCCACACACTCTCTCTCTCCCTCCCCCCACACTCTCTCTCCCTCCCCCCCACTCTCTCTCCCTCTCCCCCAAACTCCCTCTCCCCCACACTCTCTCTCACCCACACTCTCTCTCACCCACACTCTCTCTCTCTCCCCCCACACTCTCCCCCGCACTCTCTCCCCCCACACTCTCTCTCTCTCCCTCCCCCCACACTCTCTCTCTCCCTCCCCCCCACACTCTCTCCCTCTCCCCCACACTCTCTCCCTCTCCCTGTCCCCTACACTCTCTCTCTCCCTCTCCCCCACACTCTCTCTCTCCCCCACACTCTCACACTCTGGATCACTTATTTACCCTATATATCTTAACTCAAATTTACATTTGTAGTTTGTAACACCTCAACCGAATATCTAGATTTAGTTATATCAGTTAAAGACAACTGTATACATACGAGTACATATTTTAAACCTGTTCAATCAAACAACTATTTACATGCACATAGTCACCATAACCCATCATGGGTTAAGAACATACCAAAAGGTCAATTTATTAGACTGAAAAGAAATAGTTCAAAGGTAGAGACGTTTAACATCCAAGCTGAAGATCTCAAAAACAAATTCATAGAAAGGAAGTATCCCCCACGGGATTTAGATAACGTAATAACTGAAGTTGCAGCGATGGACAGATCCAATCTTTTGAAATACAAAAAGAAAAAAATCAACAATACTTCTAATTTGGCATTCATAACCTAGTTTAACCAAATGGCACCCAATATACGCAAAATCTTTAAAAAATATTGGCCGATCCTAAAAAAAGATAAGGAATTAAAGGGCATATTGCCAGAACATCCACAGATCATATTCACACAAGCACCAAATATAGGACAAAGTTTAGCTCCAAGCTGCCCATCGCTGCAACCAATTCATCGCAAGATCATTCCATGTGGGGGATATTTTCCTTGCAATAGATGTACAGCTTGCAAATATAGCACAAAAAAATCAACATTTGTATCAAATAACACTTTAAAAAATTACAATATTAAACAACGTATTACTTGCAACAGCTCATATGTAATTTACTTGCTTGAATGTCCCTGTGGTCTGCAGTATGTGGGCATGACCACAAGATCAGTTAAAATACGCCTATATAAACATATATATAATATCAAAAAATGTCTAACAACACACAATGTATCAAATCATTTTCTTCAAGTGCACGGACAAAATCCTACAGGATTAAAGTGTATTGCAATTTAAATCATTACTCCAAATTGGAGAGGAGGTAACGTAGTGAGTCTATTGGGGAGGAGAGAATCCTTTTGGATCTATGAATTACGCACACTTTCCCCATTAGGCCTCAACGTAGATTTTGACTTAAAGCTATTTTTGGTTGGTTAATCCTGCACTGCATTCATATAGTCGAGTTTGTACTGTATTTATATTGTTATTTAGCTAAATATTGTCCTCCTACAAGTTTTGGTAACTTTTGGCAATTTTTTGCAATTTTGGGTAATTAAAACTGATACATTGTTTAAAGTATTATGTTAAATATAATCTAAAATCAATGATATTATTTACTGTTATTTACTGTATGGTCATCACATGTTATATGCACATTATCATAATTCACAATATTAAGTATTCACACAATTATGATACTCAAATAAGCACACACTCGATTAGCTTTATAAAAAAAGACAGGTATTTATAAGTACCAATCACAAATTCACAAGTTCACAATATAATATGGTATATTACGTTTATATATTATGACAACACTTTATTTGTAGCATATTTTTATGCACAATACACATATTACAATGCTATAGAAACTCACACATTATATTATGTTCTATCACGCACTTTTTATATGAACAATACACATTTGATTCAAGCACTTTTATTTTGTAATAATAGACAAACCAATAAGGTATCCAAGCACTAATATCACTTTCTTACTATTCCTGTATATCAAGTTGTTTTAGATTAGTTATGTATGTTTTGTATTATTGTATCAGCTGAGACTATCAATGCTTGCAGCACGAACACTACTGCTATGGACAAATCAATGCGCATGGGCATTATACCACAGCGCGACCATTGACTGCTTAGATTGTCCATATGCGCATGTGCGGGAAACCGCAGGCGAAAATTTACCAATTAATGGTTTCTCTATTTAATGGACACTCGAGGACACATTCAATATAACCCCTGAAGAAGAAAGCAGCCTGCTTTCGAAATGCGTAGGGCGGAAAAGGAGACACAACTGTTTCACTGGTTGATAGTTATCCCTATGCCCCTCCGCGACATTGTTGGCGAATCAGCGTTTGTAAGCTGTATTACACATTGAAGTGCCAAACGAATCTGCCGTAGCTGATCCGGAAGTAACTGCATGATCTCCCTGGTGTATCGAGCGGGGCTACCAGCTCACACGCCGTCCGGTGTGTGCATCCCCCACATTTGGAGAAGTTCCAGAGCAGAGGCAGCTTTACTATAGAGAGGGGATACTCTCAAATTTATCCACCGCTTGCCTATATCATCCATCTGGTGAGTGGGCATTTCAACTATCTTCACCATTGTTGCAGTGTGTCTACCTGACCTAACTTCATTGTCCGAATCATTTTTTTTTTTCCGTATGTTCCATGTTTTATTATATGATAAATTATTATATGTTTTATTAAATGTTTTATATTATAATGTTTTCACCTCTTGATCTCTCAGCTGATTGTTATTTGTAATATATGTGGTTTGTTTTGTATGTTGTTAGTCTTTAACCATACAGTATTACGCTATGTATTGTGCTTTTCTCTTATTTTAAGCACATCCTCATCTATTGGAGCCATTTCCTGATCGTCCAACAGGCTTGGTTTTTCATATATCCTTTTTATTGATAATAGGCGCCTTTAGATACAATATTCCTTTCTCTGCCCTATACTACACCGAAATAACCTATACTGCTTTCTTCCAGATCTGAATCAAGCTTCACACGGAAGACATCGGAACCCCCCATAACACAGAAGAGAGGTAAGGAACACCTCCCCTCCAATGTATAACATTGGGTGAATGAGGTACTGTACCTGGACATTGAGGGACTGCGGATCAGGTAAGATCCCAGGTGGGATAGCTGCTTTAGATATTGTGAAGCGGGGATGTCCAGACACTGGTTAAGGGGTTCAGGAAACTAGTCATTCACACCTGGCTTTTATTTCTAGATCCGACATTTACACACACACGTAACCAGAATGTATTGTAGTATAATGTAATACAATAAATACATTTATGTCAAAAATGAATGTTGTTCTGACTAGGAATTTATTAAATGTATTTTATTTATATATTTTATTTTAAAGCGAGGCTGGGGCGGGACTAGGGGCGGGTTTGGGGGCGGGGCTAGGTGGCGAGTAGATTTTTTTGTTAGGTTTGGTTTTTTGGCTATATATAGAAAAGAGAGAGGAGAGAGTGCACGCCCCATAGTGTAAAACCGTAAATTTATTGAGGGGAGGGGGAAGGGGGGGTAAAAAAATGCACTCACAAGGGTACAAGTTATAAAAGCATATTGTGATTATAATCACCACCATCCGGTAACTTCAACTGGTGCTGTGGAAGACCCTCGGTCCCGAGATTGCATAAACCACACTGTTGGCAAGATTTCCTGGGCAGTTGGATGATTAGGAGACGAATTCCAAAGATCCCAAAGGAAAGCAGCCTTGCTTGCAAGTCTCTGTGGTGTCCGGCGCTCGAGTGAGTTTCCTGCTGCGCTCCGTGATGACGTAATGTCCGTGCGTCTACGTGATGACGCTCCCTGACGCGTTTCGTCACACACGGGTGACTTTTTCAAAGGGTAGTGGGGCAGAGTAGAATGTCCACGTATATATACCCTAATAGTTAGATAATGCTCCCTACAAACAGATGATTATGATCGTAAAGGTAATTGAAGCCTGAGTGGCTTCAGATGGTACTTGAAGATATTAGATTGAGAGAGACACACACATATTAGTGCTATAGGAACTGATATAATCTGTCTACACTCTAAGAAGCATGCAAAGTTAATTATATCATGGATTCAATACTCAGTAAACATAACAGTAAACACAATACAGAAATATAAAGTTTTCAAACGATACCCACATATCATAAAAATCTTGAAGCTAACCATATATAATACTAAATATGGAATTAGATATGTAATACCAAATATTATCCGAAAGTTAATTAGTACCAATTGATATTGGACATAGTAGAGCAAACAACAAAATTCTCCTAGAATACCATTTGTATCATAGAACATGCCCAGAATGAAATTGAAAATATATTTCTCTATTAAGTAAGGCTTGATGCCTGTAAACTTCAATAGATACAATCTACATTAAAATCCCTATAGAATATTGAATGTATATGCACATGGTTGCTATAATTATATAGATCGAGGAAAAAACACACACATATTTGTAAAGGAAATGGGTAATATAAACATAAAATCTATATAGAGATTGTCTCCCATACAGACACAATATATGATCTGGAATTTAAATGTGGTTGTTGTAAATTAATGTTTATAAACCTTAGGGTCCTTTGTAATTATTATAGTTGAATGAAATTGTTATATTCATATTATTTATTGTCATTAAATAATTAAATTTATGAATAATGTTAATGATGCGGGCCCTAACGTGAACAAGTTGTATATATTCATTATAATTTCAAATAGTATGAGAAGGATAATTCTATAAACCACTGTATAGGACAAATGATTTCAAGGAACCCAAATGTATAATTTATATGAAATGAAACGTATATATATATGTATATAAATGATATATAACTAGAATTGATATTTAGATGGATGACCATTACTGAAAGGACAAGGATGGATCTAGGTGAGATCCAGACAAAAAGATGGCGGAGGATACAGAGGAGGCAGTTGAGCAAGGAGGGATGCCCCCGGGAAGGACTAGACCAATGTACTGACATCCAAGCATTCATTTAATCCACCAGGGGTCAAGGTGCCCAACTGGTGGATCCAGAATGTTTCTCGCCTGCAGAGGGTCTTGAATTGGTCACCCCCCAGAGCACAAGGAGAAATGGACTCAAGTCCCATGATAGTCATGGATTTAGGATCCTGACCATGGTATAATTTAAAGTGTCGTGAGACGCTATGGGAATTTAAACCTTTGATCACATTTCTGCTGTGCTCTAGGAAGCGAGTACCAAGTTACCTAGTGGTGCGGCCTACATATTGTTAACCGCATCCACACTGTATCAAATATACAATATATGTACTGAGACAATTGATGGAGGTGGTAATGGAATGTGTTGTTCCTCTGCTGGCAGAACAGAACTGAGATTTTTTAAGAAGATGTCTGCAGGTGATACACCGGCTACGTCCACATGGATGATTGCCCAAGATCCCAAACGTACCGGGGCTTTGGATGTGCTTACTGACCTCAGTTTGGTGGGAGCCACAAGACTCTTAATATTTCTAGCCTTCCTGTAGACTATGGCAGCTTTCTTTGGTAGAGTGGATCTCAAATGGGGATCACACCTGAGGATACTCCAGTGATTTCTCAAAATTGCATTGATAGATCTGAATGACTGATTGAATGTGGTTATAAACCTGACTGAAGATGGTCCGGGTTTCATATGTTCAATCGGAGCATCATAACTTAAACGTACCCACCTGTCAGATTTGATTTTTGATTTATTCAATAAAACTGACCTCTTCATAGAACTGGTTTTGCTGAGAGAGTCGGAGACCAGATCCGGATCATAGCCTTTGGATATAAATTTTTCACCAAGTTGTTTGGACTGGCTGGCAAAATCTATATCTCTGGTACAGTTTCTACGTAACCTGTGAAACTGGCCCAGAGGGACATTGTCAAGCCATTGTTTGTGGTGATTGCTGGACGCATGAACATAACTGTTGACAGACACAGACTTAAAGTGCATGGTAGTGATGATATTAGAGTCTGTGTCTGCTGTAAGGACCAGATCAAGAAATACAGTGGATACTGCGTTAATTTCAAAAGTAAATTTAAGTCCAAATTGATTATCGTTGAAGGAACTCAAAAGACCAGATAGAGCAGCCTCGTCACCATCCCAAATAAGAATGATATCATCTATGAAACGGCCATAGTATACGAGACCCGCTCCAAGATTGGTATTTTTCCACACAAAGGTCTCCTCCCAGTGTCCCAAGAAGAGATTGGTGTAGTTAGGAGCGAATCTCGTCCCCATGGCCGTTCCAAAGATTTGTAGGTGATAATTGTCTTCAAACAAAAAATAATTGTGAGTGAGAATAAAGTGAATACTATTAAGAATAAAGTGCTTGAGTTTATCTGGAAATGTTAAATCCCTGTCAAGCCAGTATTTAATTGCTTCAATCCCCCTGGCGTGATCGATACAAGTGTAAAGTGATGTCACGTCACATGTAGCCCATAGATAGGTAGATTTCCACTTAATGTCTGAGATGGAGCAGGGATTTGTGAACCTTAGGTAAATGTTAAAAAATGGGAGTGCGTGGATGTGTGGAAAACAAAAACTTAAATTCTGATTTTGAAATGATACCATCACCCAGTGCAGTGGTGAGAAGTTCCCTCAACGATAATTGATAGCTATCCACTGGATCAGACTCTAACAAGGTATAAGAGGCCAAGTCACCCAGGAGTCTGCGTGCCTCTAAGAGATACGCAGATGAGTCCTGTATGACTATGCCTCCCCCCTTGTCGGCTTGTCGAATGACAATTTCATGGTTGGCCTTGAGTTTGTTCAATGCGTCCAACTCACCTTTCGATAAATTCTGATTTAATTTTGTGGGTTTAGAACACAATGACTCAAAGTCACGGAGTACCAGATTGTAGAACGTGTCCACAAATCCCCCCTTGGACTGGTAAGGGAAGAAGACTGACCTTGGCTTGAATGGTGAGTGTATAATACTCAATTCTTCCTCCAAGTCTAATTCCACAGACCTGGTGGGATGAATGGACAGCTCAAAATCTTCTATCAAGGCTAGTGATCCCGACGTAGAATCCGACTCCTTCAGCAGGGAGGTCAGTGCCTCAATACAGACCTCTTCCTGTGTATTGAAAACAACAGTGGTAGGGTTAGTCAATTTAATATTAGTCTCCTGGATGTTATAATACCTATTCAAAGTAATTTTCCTAATAAAACTATTTAAATCAATAAAAAGTTGGAATGCATTGGGACCTGTATTAGGGGCAAATGATAGACCCCTCTCTAACAAAGATCTTTCGTGGTTGGATAGAGTAACTGATGACAGATTAAATATACTGCTGGTCTTTGGTAATACTAATCTTCTTCTGTTTTCCTTCTTCCTCTGGATAGCCCTACCTGCTCTAACGCCTCTTCTCCTCTTTTTCCCTGACCCGAAGGTCTGTTTGGGGCCTCGCGGTCTCGCGGTCCCAAAGGGGGTAATGTTTGTCTGGATCTCTCCCTTTGGATCTCTTTTCCTGTCTTGGAGTATGGTCTAAAAAATGAGTAGACCTATGTGTATTTTTGGGTTCCTTGCACCTGGCACCTTTACCATTGTCCATAAACACCCCATTCGCATCTCGCACATCAGGAGTCTCAGATCTGGAGGAACTTCCACCTCGAGGACTGGGTACCCACCCCCTTTATGAATGGCGGTGGGGTCCCTGGAGTGATCTTGAGAACCCCGATGGGCAGTCTGACCGGACGGGGTGTGACTAGATGTATCCCTTGGTTGGTAGTTACCACTTCCTCATGAACGAGAACCTGAGTAATATCTACCTCTTCTCCTGTAGTTATAGCTTTGTGCCCGTTTCCAGACCCTCACCTTATTGGTGGCATAGTCCTCCTTATCACGATTGAGTTTGCTATCTTTTCTATCAATCACTTCTTTCTCAAAAGTGGTAACCCTCTTTGTTGTTTTTTCATCGAATTCTTTAAATTCCCCAGTGTCACAATACGGTTTCAATAAAGCTTGAATAGTCTCAATCTCTGACTCCATTTCCTTTACTTTAGTATCTCTAAAATCTATTAAAAGCTTCATCAATGAGAATGAACACTTGTCTAGTGTTTCATTCCATTCCCTGGTAAAATCTGCATTGGTTTAAAATGTGGGGGATTTTGTCACCCTTAAACCTCTTGGGATAATCTTGCGGTCTACATAGTCCTGTAAAGAATATGCATCCCACCAATGTCTCATCTCGTCTTTCATTAATGTTTCTAATTTAAAACAGTTTCCCTTAATATCAATTTTACTCTCAGTTTCCATACAGTCTTCAATAACTGTTGAAGAGATGAGTCCACTCCTTCTGGAGTACCTCTCTTTAGCTGATTGCATCATAGTGGATAGCTCTTAGTAGATCCCCTCTTTCAACTAAGAAAAAGGCTGCTGCTTGAATAGGTTATACTTGAGTCCATTTCTCCTTGTGCTCTGGGGGGGGACCGATTCAAGACCCTCTGCAGGCGAGAAACATTCTGGATCCACCAGTTGGGCACCATGACCCCTGGTGGATTAAATGAATGCTTGGATGTCAGTAGATTGGTCTAGTCCTTCCCGCGGGCACACCTCCTTGCTCAACTGCCTCCTCTGTATCATCTTTTTGTCTGGATCTCACCTAGATCCATCCTTGTCCTTTCAGTAATGGTCATCCATCTAAATATCAATTCTAGTTATATATCATTTATATATATATATATATATATATATATATATATATATATATATATATATATATATATATACGTTTCATTTCATATAAATTATACATTTGGGTTCCTTGAAATCATTTGTCCTATACAGTGGTTTATAGAATTATCCTTCTCATACTATTTGAAATTATAATGAATATATACAACTTGTTCACGTTAGGGCCCGCATCATTAACATTATTCATAAATTTAATTATTTAATGACAATAAATAATATGAATATAACAATTTCATTCAACTATAATAATTACAAAGGACCCTAAGGTTTATAAACATTAATTTACAACAACCACATTTAAATTCCAGATCATATATTGTGTCTGTATGGGAGACAATCTCTATATAGATTTTATGTTTATATTACCCATTTCCTTTACAAATATGTGTGTGTTTTTTCCTCGATCTATATAATTATAGCAACCATGTGCATATACATTCAATATTCTATAGGGATTTTAATGTAGATTGTATCTATTGAAGTTTACAGGCATCAAGCCTTACTTAATAGAGAAATATATTTTCAATTTCATTCTGGGCATGTTCTATGATACAAATGGTATTCTAGGAGAATTTTGTTGTTTGCTCTACTATGTCCAATATCAATTGGTACTAATTAACTTTCGGATAATATTTGGTATTACATATCTAATTCCATATTTAGTATTATTTATGGTTAGCTTCAAGATTTTTATGATATGTGGGTATCATTTGAAAACTTTATATTTCTGTATTGTGTTTACTGTTATGTTTACTGAGTATTGAATCCATGATATAATTAACTTTGCATGCTTCTTAGAGTGTAGACCGATTATATCAGTTCCTATAGCACTAATATGTGTGTGTCTCTCTCAATCTAATATCTTCAAGTACCATCTGAAGCCACTCAGGCTTCAATTACCTTTACGATCATAATCATCTGTTTGTAGGGAGCATTATCTAACTATTAGGGTATATATACGTGGACATTCTACTCTGCCCCACTACCCTTTGAAAAAGTCACCCGTGTGTGACGAAACGCGTCAGGGAGCGTCATCACGTAGACGCACGGACATTACGTCATCACGGAGCGCAGCAGGAAACTCACTCGAGCGCCGGACACCACAGAGACTTGCAAGCAAGGCTGCTTTCCTTTGGGATCTTTGGAATTCGTCTCCTAATCATCCAACTGCCCAGGAAATCTTGCCAACAGTGTGGTTTATGCAATCTCAGGACCGAGGGTCTTCCACAGCACCAGTTGAAGTTACCGGATGGTGGTGATTATAATCACAATATGCTTTTATAACTTGTACCCTTGTGAGTGCATTTTTTTACCCCCCCTTTCCCCTCCCCTCAATAAATTTACGGTTTTACACTATGGGGCGTGCGCTCTCTCCTCTCTCTTTTCTGCAGATTCCATTCGGATGTGGTTATTCCTCTGAGAGCAGCCGGAGACCCCCAACACCTATTTTTATTATTTTTATTTTTATTTTTCATCATTGGACTATCCATTTGAGGACTGGTTTTTACCCTCTTTTTTATTTTTATTTTTATTTTTCATTTATTCATTCTTTATATTGCATTGATTGTTTTTGTTTTGTGTCACTTACTGTATCACTATTTTCACACATATACATTGGATATTCACTTGCCAAATATTAGGATAGGCACTTAGTATATATTTCTTTAACACATAATATTCATTATATATAACACACTCACCTAGTCACACCCTCACTAGGCGCTGCTTTTTTGTTCTGCTTGTCCCTATATATATATATATATATATATATATATATACATACAATGCTAGACAAATCACCCAAAAATCTACTCGCCCATAGCCCCGCTTTAAAAAAAATTTGGAATAAATTCCTAGTAAGAACTACATTCGTTTTTGACATAAGTTTATTTATTGTATTACATTTATACTTTACTACAATTAGTCCTTTTTACATTTGTGTGTGTGTGACTAGTTTTCTGAACCCCATAACCAGTATATGGACGTCCCCGCTTCATAATATCTAAAGCAGCAATCCCGCCTGGGATCTTACCTGATCTGTAGTCCCTCAATGTACATGTAACATCATTCTCGCCATGTTATACATTGGAGGGGAGGTGTTCTCTACCTGTCTTCTGGGTTAGGGGGGATTTCGATGTCTCCTGTGTGAAGCTTGAGAGTCAGATTTGCAAGAAAGCAGTATAAGTTATTTTGGTGTAGGTATAGGGCAATTAAGATATATAGGGTAAATAATTTATCAAGATCCAGAGTGTGAGATAGTATAGGTGACAGATAAAGAGAGCGAGAGAGAGAGAGTGGATGACAGAGAGAGAGAGAGTGGGTGACACAGAGAGAGAAAGAGAGAGAGAGTGGGTGACAGAGAGAGAGAGTGAGAGAGAGAGAGCGAGAGCGGGAGGGAGCGAGAGAGAGAGTGGGTGACAAAGAGAGAGTGGGTGACAGAGAGAGAGTAGGTGACAGAGAGAGTAGGGGACAGAGAGAGAGTGGGTGACAGAGCGAGAGGGTGACAGAGAGAGAGACACACACAGAGAAAGAGAGCAAGAGACAGAGAGAGAGCGAGAGACAGAGAGAGCGAGAGACAGAGAGAGCCAGAGAGAGCGAGCCAGAGAGAGCGAGAGAGAGACAGAGGGAGAAAGGGAGGGAGACATAGGGTGAGGGAGGGAGACACAGTGTGATGGAGGGAGACACTGGGCGACACCGGGCGGGTGAGACACTGGGTGACACCGTTCGGGTGAGACACTGGGCGACACAGGGCGGATGAGACACTGGGCGGGTGAGACACATAGACCCAGCATGTCACACACACACACCCAGCATGTCACACACACCCAGCATGTCACACGCACACCCAGCATGTCACACACACACCCAGCATGTCACACACACACACACACACACACAGCATGTCACACACACACCCCCAGCATGACACACACACACCCACACGCACCCACACACAGCCAGCATGCCACATGCACACACACACACCCAGCATGTCACACACACACACCCAGCATGTCACACACACACACACACACACACACACACACTCACGCACGCACGCACGCACGCACACACACACACACACACACACACACACACACAGCATGTCACACACACCCAGCATGTCATACACACATCCAGCATGTCACACACACACACACACACACACACACACACACACACACACACACACACACACACACACACACACACACACACACACACACACACACACACACACACACACACACACAGACCCAGCATAGCACATACACAAAGACAGACAGACACAGCATCTGTCGGACACAAGGGGGGGAGGGGGGAACGGGGGAGGGCTGTGGGGATGGTAATGCATGAGACAGGGGGAGCACTTACTTCCTCTATAAACAGCCCTGGAAAGTATGGCGGACGTCACTGCTCCTGCTCATATAGAACAAACCGGCCAGCCCAGGCGCTCCACACACAGACCCAGCATAGCACACACACACACACACGCAGCATGTCACACACACACACAGCATGTCACACACACAGCATGTCACACACAGACCCAGCATAGCACACACACAAAGACAGACAGACATACACACAGCATCCGTCGGACACAAGGAGAGGGGGGGGGGGCGGTCTTTGGGGATGCTAATGCATGAGACAGGGGGATCACTTACTTCCTCTATAAACAGCCCTGGAAAGGATGGCAGACGTCACTGCTCCTGCTCATATAGAACAAACCAGCCAGCCCAGGCGCTCTACACACAGACCCAGCAAAGCACACACACAGCATAGCACACACAGACCCAGCATGTCACACACACACCCAGCATGTCACACACACACACGCACACACACCATCCGTTGGACACAAGGAGGGGGGGGGGGGCTGTGGGGATGGTAATGCATGCGACAGGGGGAGAACTTCCTCTATAAACAGCCCTGGAAAGGATGGCAGATGTCACTGCTCCAGCTCATATAGAGCAAGCCCCCCCAAAAATAAATATAAAACTCATGGCAGAGGGCCAACTCGCGTCAGGCCAATCAGAGAAGGGGATTTTTTTTTCTCGGCGCAAGCAGGGGGTAATAAATTGAAAGAGAACCGCATGCGTTGCAGGGGCGGGATAACGGGTCGCCACCGGGCCAAATCCAATTGCTCCTGGCGAGCGGGCGACCGGATTTGTCGAGCACTATATATATATATATATACACATATATATATGTAGTGATATATAAAGCTCAACCCCGTTATAACGCGATCCATTACAATGTGAATCCTCTTATAACGCGATGCAAGCGTGGCTCCCAATTTCCGTATTTATGAATACTTTACAACACGATTATTGGTATCTTAAATACTTTATTGTACAATGAAAACAATTGTACATGATTTCTAACGCAATCTGCTTATAACGCGATGTGATTCTTTGGACCCCAAGCCCAGCGTTATAAGTGGGTTGAGCTGTATATATATACTGTAGTGCCGACGGTTATTCTAACACAAACCAGTGGCAATTGCCAAAAAGACCCAGGTACATGCTGGGTACATGCTGGGTTTAAGGCATTTCTGCATTGACTAATGGCCCATCAGATTAACAGCGTGGGTCCCTGGCAGTCCCATTCTAACTGAATGGGACTGCCAGGGACCCCTGCTGTGTTAATCCAATGGGTCATTAGTCAATGCAGAAATGCCTTAAACTAGCCAGGTTACACCCAGCATGTACCCAGCATGTAACCGGGCTAGTTTAAGGCAAGCTTTAGAATACTCGTTGTCTCGTCTGTATATATCAATTACTGACTTTCTCTACATATGAAGCGGTTCGGGTGGATATGGACCCCAAGGGACTTGGCCTAGCAATTATGCAGGGGGTCACTTGGGGTCCTGAGGGGGGTAAGAGTAGATTCAAAGTTTAGGATCCAACTACTGATGCAGCGGCCGTTATTCGAATGGCTCACGAATTGGAGAACAATATAATCCCCTAATTCTCCCCGGTTTTGGCGCGTTATTTTTTTTGAACTGACCGCGGCGCATTAGCTTCCCAAAGCAAGGACCCCTGCTGTGTGAATGCTACCGGCGTCTGCCTGTGTGTAATAGACGTGCAGAAAGAGAGTCTGAATCAGTCCCTCTAACTACGTGCCTCTCACAGGCGATTGCGGGGGTTTTATTAAAATTCTAAAATTACTGTTTTGTAGCAGGGGGTCCCCTGAGCTGTGAGAGAGGCTTGGGGGAGAACCGATGTGACGTCATTGAAAGCCTGTCACCTGGTACTGGAGCCAATCAGAGTTGGGATGTATTTCCCACGCTCTGATTGGCTACTGTACCATGTGAGGCCAGCCATCTTTCTTTTCATGACGTCATCTTAAAGGCAATTGAAGCACAGCCATTCTGATTGGCTGTGCTTTCATTGCCTTTAAATGACGTCATCATTTTTTTTTTATCGGCCAAAGCACATGGTTTTCACGGCCCAATCAGGGCCGTGGGAACCATATGAGGAAAATGTGTCGTCATAGGCCTTTAAAAGCCGATGTCGTCTCGTTTTAGAGCCAGGCGGCGTGAAGGGAGGACCTCCCCTCAAAGAAGAAGGTCGGGGCGTGGCCGCGGAACAGAAGAAGAGCAGATAAAGAATACAGATGAAGACTCCAAAGACGGAGTGGATTACAAATAGAAGACACAGACCCCTGGATTGTTATGATTTATTTTTTTATGGTTTATTATTTTATGGTTTATTATTTTATGGGTTCCTGTGCGTGGATTGGTTCGAGAGTAAGCAGTATCAACGGGAGTCGGTGAGTGGGACAAGTAATGGTAAGTTTACAAAAGAAATGTATTTTATTTAGCTTTTACAGGTTTTGAATTTTTTTTTTAATGGGATTGATTTTTTTTTTATGTCCATTTATTGCCTCTGTATTTATGTATGACCATATGGATATACATAATACAGAGCAAATAAAAGCTTGTATTGCTCATGTTTGCTTGCATTTTTTGATGCATTTTTAACTGTATTTTGCAGCTTGGTGTATAAATGTGATTCCAAAGCCAGGGTTGATAAAGTTCCTTTGAACGAAACGCGTTGAAGGTTTGCTGCTGTCTCACATTATGAATTGTTGAATAAAGGACTTATTTTTCTGCAAGACCTGCTCCTCCTTTACTGCTGTGCGCTGCACACCCTGGCTTTGGAATCACATTCTACTACAGCTGCACGCTTTGGAAGGGAGACTGGGAAAGGAACAAGAATACTACAGTGAGTACTATACCTGGGGCTACCCGATGAGGAAGGGGGGGGGTGTCTTTTGGCAACCCACTCCAACCTTCAGGGTACCTTATGCCCTTTTAAAGGCCCAGGACTAATCATTTAATTGCTGATTACCCAGTGAATGCTCCCTTCCTTCAAAAACAGTCCCAGCACTTTCAGAGCACCATCACAAACATACAAATGGTGTGTAAATGTGTTTGCTATGGTTTATTTGAGGGGGGGCTTGCTTTTTAATAGTGTCTTATTGTTGGTTAGATTTAGTTGATTGATGGTAATTTATTTCTGATTCCTTGTTTTGTTTCTAGGATTTGAATAGTGAATTGTGTACAGTAATTGATTTGGATTGTATTGTTATCGATTTATGAATGGATTGATTTATGGTAATTTATTTATTTTATTTTATTTAGAGCATTGCTTGGTTGGCATACAGTACTGTAGTGTAGTATGTGTCAGAATGTACTAGTACTGTATTGCGGTGGTAGTAAGTACAGTAGAACTGTATTTATTTTATTACTGGTATGCTACTGTAGTTAATGTGTTTAATAATGGGCCAAATAATCTATTATCCATATCTGTCTAATAGTTATTTGGCCCATTAATGTAATGTACTGTACAGTATGTGTGTTTGGTGGTAAGGGGGGGGGTGATTTATTTAAATGTACTGTACTGTGTAGGCCATGTTTTAGGTTTTTCACACACACGGTTGGCAACTGTGCCTTAACCCCTTCATTGCCTTAGCGGGCATTGCTAAGGTAATGAAGCTGATTACATTTTTAATTTTTATTTATTGTGTGCGTGAGCAGGGCGTCTCCTGAGCTGAACAAAGTTTATTTCAGCCTTGGAGACCCACTACATCCCGAGTTACAGGCCCAGTTATGGGGTGCCCGTATCCCTCTAGTCTCACGGTCACGTGACTGTGAAGAAAATGGGGGTAATCAGCGCATTAATAAAGGCAGTGTGCTCGGCTGGTTACCCCTATTTCGTATTGGGGATGAAGGGGTTAATTTTTCATGCACTGTACATGTCTTATTGTTCCCTCTGACCCTTATTATCCCCATTTTGCATGATTGTATGTGCTTGCAGTATAGTACATCCCAAGCACACACATATGGAAAATATAATTGTGAAATAAGGGGACCAGGTATGATCAATAAAGTGTATTTTTGCTGCAGGTTTTAAGAGACAGGCAGGATGAGGTTTTTTCTCTCATGTCATTAAAATGCACACAAGAACCAAATGTTTTGACACCTATGAGCTGGGTCACTTGCCTATGCAAGCTTCAAAGGTAACAGGCATTGTCCACGCCTGTAAGTCTCTCTGGAAGTTGCATATCAAAAGACCCAGAGTAAGGGGGGGTGAATTGGCCAGATGGATGCTAAATAGGAAATCCTGGTGACCATGTGTGCTAACTCACACCCTGAGTTTCCCCCTTCCAACCTGGGAGGGGCCAGGTAGAGAGGGGAGTGCACCTATGCTAAGTGGAGTGCACCTATGCTAAGTAGCAAGGTGGCATTGTCGCACATGCTCTGTGTGAACAGGAAATCCCTAGTGCCCACTCTCCAAACTGTGGGCAAGTAGGTGATTGGGGAATGATTACTTTCCCACGAGGGGGATTGGGTGGGTATGTTGGCAATAGGCTTCCAACCCCTATATACATCCCACCCAGGCTATTCCCCATTGTCTTTCGTTTTTCATTCTACCATGTGAGCGGAGAAGAGCAGCAGCACATTCCTGGAACGCAAAGAGTTTTATTACATCGGAACCAAGGACAAAACTCTGCGTTAGGACACTGTGAGTGCTGGGGGTTATTTGATTAACCCCAACGGACCAGAAAAGACTTTGCACATTCCCAGAAGGATTGGGGCTGGCAATTTGTGCCCTTGCAAAAGGACTACATTTTAAAAGACCATCTTCTGGTGCTTTGCACCTTTCTGGACATTATCCCCTATTCCTATACCAGTAAATGTAATTTTTAAGTGTATTCTGCAGTTGTCGTGTGTTTGCCTATCAAGGGCATAAATCTCAGTTTATTTTGCTCAACTTGTTCTGCTCAATTGGGATCCACAAAATATAAATGTGTTATTAAGTGCGTCCATCGTGACAAGCATTTAAAACTGGGTGGGATACTGATTGAGCCTATATTGCAGTTTACTGCGGGGCTCTGTGATATAGTGAGGACCTTGTAGATTGCAAGCTCCTCAGACAAGTGGCAACCTACACACACTTCCAAAGAAGCACGAGATAATTCACTGGTCTCTGGACTCATAACCCGGTGGCACAATGAGTCTGCGCTCAGGGAGGTTCCGTTCCTGGGACAGAGAGCAAGTCGTGGAGAGATGTGTGGGATATGGCTTAACGACAGACGGTCGTTCCAAGAGTCAGCTGGAGGAGGATTTAGAATAATATGGGGGCAGAGTGGCCCAATTAGCTGCACTTGCAGCGGATGGTACTCAGCCCGGCGTGCAGGAGGTCCCTCCAACTCTGGAGCTGCAAGGACGGGGAGGGTGATGCTGACCACCCAGTCATGGGTGTCTTGGTGCCAGGGGGTGCGGAGGGGTTCGCAGCTGCTGCCGACGGACTGCCGGCCACTGGACTCGGATCACTGCTCGCCACCTGGGGAGACGGAATCAGCTACAAGCCGCGGTTAAAGCTCCTCACGGTAGCAGTTGGAAAAGGTTCCCAATCCCACCTTTTAAACGGGGAACAAGAGCTTTCCGGCCAGATCACCACAGTTTTAGCAAGTTCATTGATGGCACGGATGACCTGGACTCATTCCTAAATGATTTTGAGAATCAGTGTGGCCGGTTCCGAATATCAAAGAGGGACTGGGTGGTCAAACTACGACCACTATTATCTGGCAAAGCCAAAAGAACTGTGCAGGTGCTTCCCGGTGTGGATGCTGATGACTATGGGCAGATGAAGTGCAAGCTGCTGGTCCAGTATGCCCTGATGCCTGAGGGGTATAGGAGCAGGTTCTGGATGGGGGATATAAAACCCGGGGAATCATTTGCGGACTATGCCAACAGAATGGTCAGGCATGGAATCCAGAGGGTCACAGGGTATGGGGCTACCAAATACCATACCTTACTGGACCTGGTGTTCCAGGAGCAGCTGATGCAGCGGTTTCCCCCCACTGTGCAGGCTTGGATCTTTGACCGCAAGCCTAAGACCTGTGAGGACGCTGCCCGGATAGCCGACGAGTATGTGGCCAGCTGGATTGCTTTGGATGAGCCAGCAGTTCCCCAAGGAGGGGCCCGAGCAGCCCAGGGAATTAAACCTACCCCTCAATGGACACTGAAAACTGCAGCAGCAAGCAAAGCGCCAGAGGCTGCAGAATTTAAACATGAGAGGCGGTGTTTTACCTGCAACAAGGTCGGGCACCTTAGACCCGATTGTCTGGACTGGGACCGGTCAACAGTACCCCATCAGGGGCACCGCTCCCAAGCAGCAAAACCAGTTGCCCGTGTGCGACTGGCACCATCGGAGGGCACCAGCGCAGCCGTGATGCCAGACAATAGAGGAATGACCACGGAGGCACCAACTCATGCCAACTCAGGACCTGCTGTGGAGAGCGGAGGGCATCAGGTTGCACCAATCGGGTGGCAACGCAACGATGCCAGGCAGAAGCATCTGCGGAGGGTGACCATCGGAGACCGGCAAGCAGACGGGTTGCTGGACTCCGGTGCCACTGTGACTCTGGTGCGCCCTGATATGGTGCGGCCAGAGGATTTGCTCCCGGGCACCGGGATGCAAGTGACCATGCCAGACGGAGAACTGCGGTCACTCCAAGTTGCCCGGGTCTTTTTGGACTGGGAGGCGGGTCGTGGCATGAGGGAGGTGGGGGTATTGCCCGGATTGGATGCTGAGGTGCTCCTTGGCAATGATCTGGGGCACGTTACCTGTGTTTTTACTGCGGAGCTGACACCTGCTGCACCAGGTGCAGCGATTACTAGGAGCAAGGCAGCAAAGATCACAGCAGCAGCCCCTGTCCCCCTGCATTTGGGACCTACAGTTCCAGCAGTCTCTGAGGAGACCAGACAGGTAAGCCAGACTCAGTCCGCTTCTGACACTGACTTACTGTACCTTGTCCCTGTTCCCTGTCCCCCTGACTCAGGGATGACGGGGGGTGGCCAGAATTAGGCACTCAGTTTAAGGAAGCGGTGCAATCTGATCCCACCTTGGAGGGCATGAGACTTCGGGCGTCCGAGTCTAAGCCAAGTGAGGGATCTGATTGCTACTTGTGGCACCACAGGCTTTAGTATAGAGAGCAAGGGGCTACAGGGTTAGATAAGGTTTGGACTGGCAAGCGACAGTTAGTGGTACCCACGGGATACAGGCAACAGTTATTACGGGTTTCCCATTCCATCCCACTTGAGGGGCATCAGGGGGTCGCACGCACGAGAGCCCGGATCTTGTAGCGTTACTACTGGCCGGGGGCATCCAGTGAGGTGGCAGATTTCTGCCACTCCTGTGATGCCTGCCAGCAAATAGGTAAGGCGGGTGATCATGTGAAGGCACCCCTGAGACCGTTACCGGTGATAGGGGAACCCTTTCAGCAGGTAGCAATGGACCTTGTGGGGCCCCTTATGATTCCTAGCTGGACAGGGAAGCGCTACATCCTCACGGTGGTGGATTTTGCCACCCGGTACCCTGAGGCTGTAGCGCTGGCTACTATAGATGCTAAGGCAGTGGCTTAGGCTTTGCTCACCATTTTCAGTAGGGTAGGTTTTCCTAGCGAGGTCCTAAGCGATCAAGGGTCGCAATTCATGAGTGAATTGTTACAGTGTCTCTGGGATGCGTGCGGGGTGAAGCACCAGCGCACAACCCCTTACCACCCCCAAACCAACGGGCTATGTGAGCGGTTCAATGGTACCTTGAAGCAGATGCTTAGGACATTTATAGAGGCAGAGGGGAAAGACTGGGAGATTCACCTGCAGCACTTGCTGTTTGCCTACCGAGAGGTACCGCAAGAATCTACAGGCTTTTCTCCCTTTGATCTGCTATATGGTCACAAGGTACGTGGACCTCTGGACCTATTCCGTGAGGGATGGGAAGGGGAAGCTACCAATACTGATGCTTCTGTGCTTCAGTATGTGGTAGATCTTAGAGACTGGTTAGAGATGCTCATGGGGTTGGCACAGGACAACCTTAAGGTTGCTCAGACCAAGCAGAAGACATGGTATGACCAGAATGCCCGTAGCATAGAATTCATCCCAGGACAGCAGGTACTTGTTCTGAAACCCACTCGGGAGAATAAATTAATGGCTGCCTGGTTGGGACCGTATCCGGTACTGCGAAAGATGAACGAGTGCAACTATGTTGTACAGGTAGATGCTGAGACAGGGAAGACCAAAGTCTATCACATCAATATGCTCAAGGAGTATGTAGCAACGAGTGTGGCATCGGTGCTGGCCATTTGCAGCCCACCGATGGGGGATCCGGCGAGCAATGCTCTGCCTGATCTCCTGGGGGAGGCTAGGCAGGAGGGTACTGTAGAGCAGGTTGAGATAGGGTCTCAGCTGAGTGCCAGGCAGAGAAAAGATGCCAGGGCTATGCTAGAGCAGTATAGGGCTCTGTTCACAGACAAGCCAGGGAGGACACACATTACTGAGCACCCAGTGCTTACAGGGATTTGAGGCTCCTACACAAACATGCTTACAGAGTCTCAGCTGAGATAAAGGCAACATAGAGAGGGAAGTGGAGGAGATGCTGGTCCTAGGGGTAATTGTACCATCCCAGAGCCCTTGGGCTTGTCCGGTAGGCCTAGTGCCTAAGAAGGATGGGACCACCCTGTTCTGTGTGGACTACCGGCAGCTCAACGCAGGAACGGTTTCAGATGCCTACCCCATGCCCCGCATGGATGAGTTGATGGATGAACTCGCGGAGGCAAGGTATCTGACCACCATGGATCTCAATAAAAGGTACTGGCAGATCCCATTTAGAAAAAAAGAAGAACCGGCGCCACAGTGACTAATGAAAACCAAACCAATAGCATGTAATGTCCAAATGGAGTCCTATTAAAGTTGGTAATCAAGGATGCTCACGTCAACGATGTGATATGAAAAAAAGAAGAAAAACAAATTACGCCATAATTTGTTTTTCTTTTTTTTTCTTCTTTTTTTCATAGATGCTAAGGCAGTGGCTTAGGCTTTGCTCACCATTTTCAGTAGGGTAGGTTTTCCTAGCGAGGTCCTAAGCGATCAAGGGTCGCAATTCATGAGTGAATTGTTACAGTGTCTCTGGGATGCGTGCGGGGTGAAGCACCAGCGCACAACCCCTTACCACCCCCAAACCAACGGGCTATGTGAGCGGTTCAATGGTACCTTGAAGCAGATGCTTAGGACATTTATAGAGGCAGAGGGGAAAGACTGGGAGATTCACCTGCAGCACTTGCTGTTTGCATACCGAGAGGTACCGCATGAATCTACAGGCTTTTCTCCCTTTGAGCTGCTATATGGTCGCAAGGTACGTGGACCTCTGGACCTATTCCGTGAGGGATGGGAAGGGAAGCTACCAATACTGATGCTTCTGTGCTTCAGTATGTGGTAGATCTTAGAGACCGGTTAGAGTTGCTCATGTGGTTGGCACAGGACAACCTTAAGGCTGCTCAGACCAAGCAGAAGACATGGTATGACCAGAATGCCCGTAGCAGAAAGTTCATCCCAGGACAGCAGGTGCTTGTTCTGTAACCCACTCGGAAGAACAAATTAATGGCTGCCTGGTCAGGACCGTATCCGATACTGCGAAAGATGAGTGCAACTACACTGGCGACACACTTTATTCGAGCTCGGCTAGTCCCACGAATTCGGGTATACCCGGGTGTATTGAGGTTTGTGACTGGTTTCTGCCCGAGTGCATTGAGTTATTTTCCGGCAGGGATTGAAGCATTTTATTCCCGTTGGCTGCAATACTGCACAGTACATATATATATACTGCATTACAATTCATGAATTTATGCCATCTGGTAGACACGCAAAGCATTGCAGCCTATTAAATCCTAATCATTATCATTTAACAGATCAGCCGCCCATCAGCCAGGCATGAACCCAGGCTGGGAAGGCAAACGCAAGGGGGCTTGTCAGAGGTGAGGAGCGGCGCATTCCAGGTATCTGCCAGGTACATACCGGGTATTTGCTCGAATAAAGTGTGTCGGTGCAGTATGTTGTACAGGTAGATGCTGAGACAGGGAGGACCAAAGTCTATCACATCAATATGCTCAGGGAGTATGTAGCACCGAGTGTGGCATCGGTGCTGGCCATTTGCAGCCCACCGGGGAGGGGAGGCTAGGCAGGAGGGTACTGTAAAGCAGGTGGAGATAGGGTCTCAGCTGAGTGTCAGGCAGAGAGCAGATGCCAGGGCTATGCTAGCGCAGTATAAGGCTCTGTTCACAGACAAGCCAGGGAGGACACACATCACTGAGCACCCAGTGCTTACAGGGGATCTGAGACCTCTGCATAAGCATGCTTATAGAGTGTCAGCAGAGGTGAAGGGCAGTATAGAGAGGGAAGTGGAGGAGATGCTGGCCCTAGGGGTAATTGTACCCTCCCAGAGCCCTTGGGCTTGTCCTGTATTCCTAGTGTCAAAGAAGGATGGAACCACCCGGTTCTGTGTGGACTACCAGCAGCTCAATGCAGGGACGGTTTCAGATGCCTACCCCATGCCCTGCATGGATGAGTTGCTGGATGAACTCGCGGGTGCAAGGTAAATGACGACCATGGATCTCAGTAAAGGGTACTGGCTGATCCCCTTGATCCAGGAGGCTCGGGAGAAGTTGGCTTTCATCACCCCAAGTGGCCTCTATGAGTTCTTAGTGATGCCATTTGGGATGAAGAATGCACGGGCTACCTTCCAACGCCTGGTCAATCATTTGCTAGAGGGCATGCAAGGGTTTGCAACGACTTATCTGGATGATATTGATGTGTTCAGTAACTCCTGGGAATCACACTTAATTCATGTAGCTGCGGTGCTAGCCAGGATTAGGGAGGCAGGTCTCACCTTAAAACCCACCAAGTGCTTAGTAGGGATGGCTGAAGTCTTATACCTAGGGCATAGGGTGGGTGGAGGGCACCTCAAGCCAGAACTAGCTATGGTAGAGGCAGTAGTGCAGTGGCCCACTCCCAAAACCAAGAAGCAGGTCATGGCTTTCCTAGGCACCGCAGGCTACTATAGGAAGTTTGTTCCCCAATATAGTGCCATTGCTAAACCCCTGACTGACTTGACCCAGAAGCGACTGTCTGTGCTGGTAGTCTGGTCTCCAGCCTGTAAAGCTGCATTTCAGGCTTTGAAGACTGCACTAGCCAGCGCTCCTAAACTTGCCGCTCCAGATTATTCCAAGATGTTTCTAGTTCAGACTGATGCCTCAGACTTTGGCACTGGGGCGGTGCTCAGCCAGGTGGGGGACGGGGGCAGAGAACATCCCATGGTTTACCTGAGCTGCAAGCTGCTGCCCAGAGAAGTGGCCTATGCCACTATTGAGAAGAAGTGTCTGGCCATAGTATTGCCTCTCAAGAAGTTACAGCCTTATCTCTATGGCAGACACTTCACTGTTATCACTGACCATAACCCCCTAAATTGGTTGCAGAGGGTGTTGGGAGAGAATGCCAAGCTCTTGCGCTGGAGCCTTGCCTTGCATGGATGTGACTTCACCATTCAGTACAAGAAAGACAGAGAGCATGGAAACGCTGATGGCCTCTCCTGGCAGGACAATCCCCAAGACCTAATGACTTCAAAAACCCTCAAGTCAGCCCAACCACTAGAGTAGGTGGCAAGTGCAAACCTTGGGCTTTGAGTGGGGGAGGTGTGAAGAAAATGGGGGTAATCTGCACATTAATAAAGGCAGTGTGCTCGGCTGGTTACCCCTATTTCGTATTGGGGATGAAGGGGTTAATTTTTCATGCACTGTACATGTCTTATTGTTCCCTCTGTCCCTTATTATCCCCATTTTGCAGGATTGTATGTGCTTGCAGTATAGTACATCCCAAGCACACACATATGGAAAATATAATTGTGAAATAAGGGGACCAGGTATGATCAATAAAGTGTATTTTTGCTGCAGGTTTTAAGAGACAGGCAGGATGAGGTTTTTTCTCTCATGTCATTAAAATGCACACAAGAACCAAATGTTTTGACACCTATGAGCTGGGTCACTTGCCTATGCAAGCTTCAAAGGTAACAGGCATTGTCCACGCCTGTAAGTTTCTCTGGAAGTTGCATATCAAAAGACCCAGAGTAAGGGGGGGGTGAATTGGCCAGGTGGATGCTAAATAGGAAATCCTGGGGACAATGTGTGCTAACTCACACCCTGAGTTTCCCCCTTCCAGCCTGAGAGGGGCCAGGTAGAGAGGGGAGAGCACCTATGCTAAGTAGCAAGGTGGCATTGTCGCACAGGCTCTTTGGGAACAGGAAATCCCTAGTGCCCACTCTCCAAACTGTTGGCAGGTAGCTGATTGGGGAATGATTACTTTCCCACGAGGGGGATTGGGTGGGTATATTGGCAATAGGCTTCCAACCCTTATATACATCCCACCCAAGCTATTCCCCATTGTCTTTCGTTTTTCATTCTACCATGTGAGCGGAGAAGAGCAGCAGCACATTCCTGGAACGTAAAGAGTTTTATTACATCGGAACCAAGGACAAAACTTTGCGTTAGGACACTGTGAGTGCTGGGGGTTATTTGATTAACACAACGGACCAGAAAAGATTTTGTACATTCACAGAAGGATTGGGGCTGGCAATTTGTGCCCTTGCAAAAGGACTACATTTTAAAAGACCATCTTCTGGTGCTTTGCACCTTTCTGGACATTATCCCCTATTCCTATACCAGTAAGTGTAATTATTAAGTGTATTCTGCAGTTGTCGTGTGTTTGCCTATCAAGGGAATAAATCTCAGTTTATTTTGCTCAACTTGTTCTGCTCAATTGGGATCCACCAAATATAAATGTGTTATTAAGTGCGTCCATCGTGACAGTGACCCACAATTTTAACATTGCGGGGATACCGGCACCCCATAACTGAGCCTGTAACTCGGGAAGTAGGGGGTCTCCAAGGCTGAAATAAACATTGTTCAGCTCAGGAGACCCCCTGCTCACGCACACTATGAATAAAAATAAAATTTAAGCAGCTTCATTACCTTAGCAGCTACCCGCTAAGGTAATAATTCTTTTATTTGGAGGGGGGGTTTGATACTAGAGTGGGGGAGCAGTGGGTCTTCTGAGCTAAACAAAGTTTATTTCAGCCTTGGAGACCCCTACTTCCCGAGTTACAGGCCCAGTTATGGGGTGCCCGTATCCCTCTAGTCCCGCGGTAACGTGACCCACAATTTTAACATGGCGGGGATACCGGCTTCCCATAACTGGGCCTGTAACTTGGGAAGTAGGGGTCTCCAAGGCTGAAATAAATTTTGTTCAGCTCAGGGGACCCCCTGCTACAAAACTGTAATTTTAGATTTTAATAAATCCCCTGCGATCACCTGTGAGAGGCGCGCAGTTAGAGGGACTGATTCAGACTCTCTTTCTGTGCGTCTATTACACACAGGCAGACGCCGGTAGCATCCACACAGCAGGGGTTCCCGCTTTGGGAAGCTAATGCGCCGTGGTCAGTTCTCTAAACACAGCGAGCCTTGTCCCCGTTGTGATCACGGTTTCCCGCATTAATTGCCGCGTTAAGTGTTCAAATAACGGCCGCTGCATTAGTAGATGGAACTATGTAGGCTGAGGGCCTGAGGCCAGTGGCACCTCAAGGGGCTTATAGCCCAATATGCTGGACTGGTACATGTTATTTAGACAGGAGCAAAAGACTCTTGTCACCCCCCCCCCCTACCCTTTCCTGTCACCCTCACAAATCCCCTATCCGCACCACTACCAACTGTACCACAACTCTACAATTGGTTATAGGTTTAGTAACTATACAGTATATCATGACTAATAAAACCCCAATAAAGAGCCTTTCTATGAATGTCAGGGGTCTTAACTCAAATTTCAAAAGGAGGCTAGCGTTAAGGGAGTTTAAAAGACTATGAAGGGATATTTTATTCCTACAGGAAACACATTTTGACTCTGTAGATCCCCCAAACACCTTTAAAAACATATTCCCAACCAGTTTCTAGGCCTCATACGGAGGTAAGAAAAAAGAGGAGTGGCAATCTTGATAGGGGGGCACAAGATGTAAAGAGGGATCCAAAAGGTAGATATATAATTGTCTATGGAAGGCTATTGGGAGTTGATCTTGTATTGGTTAACTTATATGCCCCAAATGATCGTCAACCAGAATTTCTGAAAGAGACCCTCGAGGCAATCGGATCCCTGACATCCCAGTGCCTGGTGGTGGGCAGGAACTTCAATATGGTCCAAAACCCGGAACTAGACAAATCCAATACTCTAAGTCACCTACATTCCCCACATGTAAATAGAAATGCAAAACTTTTTAGAGACATAATGAAGCAATACTCTCTAAAAGATACTTGAAGATCAAAAATTCTAGAACCAAAGGGACTATACTTTTTATTCCTCTCCACACGAATCATACTCCAGAATTGATCATATATTTGTGAATAAGTGTGGAATATTAAGTGAAAGTGTGTAAGTGAACAGAATAATTAGCAATAGAAACCACAGATGGTATTGGTGATGGATGTCTCAGCATCAGATGGTATTGGTGATGGATGTCTCAGCATTTCCTCAAAGAAATGTACAGTACATAGGAGAAGACATGGCATAATAACGTTTTATTACACATAAAAGCAAAGCTGGGAGAAAAAAAGTAAACTCATACCCCTCCGGATCGCCCCAAAATCTCAGTTATCCAGTCTGATGTTATGTCCTCCACTCCGGCAGCCTCGGTCACCCGATCCTCGTGGCTGTCAGCTCCTGCACTTCTGAATCTGTGCGCAGCAATACGGCGGCCTGGTGGAGTCAGACGTCCTGGTTCCTGGCTACGGAGTCCTCAGAGGGTAAAAAAAACCCTACGAGTTTCGTCTTTCCCGTTCTATGGCTTCCTCAGGGTTATTGATCACTGACCCTGCATAGGATAATTTATGGAGATGTTTATCCAATATTATAGGCTAAAGCAGTAAAATTCAGTGCATTATTGAAATCCCTGCTCTCTGATTGGATAATGCCCGGAATTTTAACCAATCAGTAAAGCCTGGAATTTTTGTCAGCTTTCCAAGTTTTTCAGCCAATCAGCTTTCAGGTTTTATTCACAAAGAGTGAAATTTGCACTTAGACAGGGGAGGTGATTGGACAGAAAACACCAGCAAGGCACTGACTCCTCCGCCTCCCTTTCCCTGTGTTCAGAGAGCTCCGCACAGAAGACTGAAGGGAAAGGTTTGTGTGTCTGTGTGTGTGTAAAGGGGGCCAGCAGTGTGTTTAATTAGTGTGTGTCTGCTGAGTGTGTTTTGTGGGTGTAAAGGGGGCAGCAGAGTGTTTTATTAGTGTGTGTGTCTTCTGTTGGTGTGTGTTTTGTGGGTGTAGAGGGGGCAGCAGAGTCTTGTTGGTGTGTTTCTGCTGTGTGTTTTGTTGGTGTAGAGGGGGGGCTGCAGTGTGTGTGTGTCTTCAATGTGTGTTTTGTGATTGGAGGAAGGTGCAGAGTGTTTTGTTGGTGTGTGTCTGCAGTGTGTGGGTTTACGGGGGGTGCAGTGGGTGTAGAGGGGGGCTGCTGGTGTGTGTTTTGTGGATGTAGAGGTGGCAGAGCCTGTTTTGTTGTTTTGTGTGTATCTCTGCAGTGTGTGTTTTGTAGGTTCAGAGGGGTGGCTGCAGTGTGTGTTTTGTGGGTGGAGGAGGAGTGCAGAGTGTTTTGTGTGTATGTGTGTGTGTGTCTGCAGTGTGTGGGTTTACATGGGGGCTGCAGTGGGTGTAGAGGGGGCTGCTGCTGTGTGTTTTATGGATGTAGAGTGGGGAGCAGTCTGTTTTGTTGATGTGTGAGTCTGCAGTGTGTTTTGTGGGTGTAGAGGGTGGAGGAGGTCTGCAGTGTGTTTTGTGGGTGTAGAGGAGGAGGCTGCACAGTGTGTAGAGGGTACTGCAGAGTGTGTTTGTGTATATAGGGGGGGTTGCAGAGTGTATGTTTGTGTGTATAGAGGGGGGACTACAATGTGTGTGTGTATAGAGGGGGCTGTGTATATGTACAATTTTTTTTTATAAACTTGCGGTTAAAGCACGTAGACAATCATGCTGATAAAAATCTATACGACTACAAAAAATTATATTTTTGATGGAAAAAAAAAATAAGCCTACATTTAGCCTATAATAGTAATAATCCCCTTAGAACAGGGCATTACTGACCAATAATGCCCTGGCTGGGTTAAAGTCCCTCGGCTTCGCCTCGGGCCTTCAACTCTTCCATCCAGGGCATTATTGTCCAGTAATGCCCTGTTCTTTGGGGACTATTACTTAAATATAGTGCCAAAACAGTCACTTAGCTCTTCTCCAATAACATCCCCCCTCTAGCCTTATGGGGAGGTGTTGACAAAACAGTAATAAGGTCTTTATACAGAACTCCTATTTTATTCAATCTCAATCATACAATTAACAATTTAATAAAACAATACAATGAATATAATCCAGGGCAATTTGATTCAATTTGTAACCCAGTATAGTACCCAATCGGGGAAAATTAAGAACTTTTTATCCAAACACTGGAATATCCTACAACAAATTCCACTTTAGGAGAATTTTTACCATCAAGACCACAAATAATATTTTCAAAGGCGCCCAATTTAAAGGATAAGATGGCACAAAGTGTCTTGAAAGTTATACAAAACTCAATAGAAAATACAGATTAAAAACAAATGTGGTTAGAAACTAATCCTAAGGTTCTTTTTCACACGTTTATATTGTAAAGCTTGTACACATGTGATAAATAGAGGAATTCAAATCTAATGTAACTGGGGAGACGTTTTCCATAAAATTTTTTGATTAACTGCAATACAAATTTTGTAGTCTATCTTTTGGAATGCCCTTGCGACCTAAAATACTGTACTGTATGTAGGCCGCACGACAAGTTTGCTCAACATAAGAATCTTAGAGCACATATGCAACATTAGGATTGGGCTACAGCAGGGGTGGGGAACCTTTTTGTTGCCAAGGGCCATTTGGATATTTATAACATCATTCGCCGGCCATACAAAATTATCAACTTAAAAATTAGCCTGCTATATTTGGTCAAACATTTAATTAACTCACCCCCTAATGTGATGGCTGGAACGGCTTCTTTTTTGTGAGGTTAGCTTGTATTGATGATGTTGCTACTCGCAACTGGTTTTCCAGGTTTGGGTGGGTGACTGACTCACTGACACTTGTGTGACTGACTGACTGACTGACACTTGTGTGACTGACTGACACTTGTGTGACTGACTGACTGACACTTGGGTGACTGACTGACTGACACTTGGGTGACTGACTGACTGACACTTGGGTGACTGACTGACTGACACTTGGGTGACTGACTGACTGACACTTGTGTGACTGACTGACTCTTGTGTGACTGACTGACACTTGGGTGACTGACTGACTGACTGACACTTGGGTGACTGACTGATGGACTGACACTTGGGTGGCTGACTGACTGACACTTGGGTGGGTGACTGACTGACACTTGGGTGACTGACTGCCTGACATTTGGGTGACTGACTGACACTTGGGTGACTGACTGACTGACACTTGGGTGGTGGGTGACTATGACTTACTGTGGGTTGGTGTCTGTATTCTCTCTCTCACACACACACACAAATCGGAGCAGGGGGGGTGGGAAATCACACACTCAGACCCTCTCACTCATACACTCACTCTCTCACTCACTTTCAGACACTCTCAAAACAAGAATGACAATCATCTGCAAGAAGTGGCAATTTTAGATGCATGAGGGACGGTCTGACAGCTGAGATCACACTGAGTCATTTTATGGGGCACAGATCATTGGGGGGGGGGGGGTATCTGCAAAAGTTAATCATACAACATGTATTGAAGTCAATGAGACCAATGATGCTGGGATTAGGCGTCAAGCCTGGTGGTGTCCCAGGGCCCTCCTGCCCTTCCTCTGTCAGGGCCCTTCATAGATCCCTCTCATTTTACACTGCGGCACTGTGGAGCAGGTGCCCTCCTCCGCAGCTGCTGCCTGGTGTGGGGAGGAGGAGGAGAGGCGGTAGTGAGGTGTCTCTCCCTCCGCAGACTCATTCTTCTATCCCCCAAGCCTCTTATACCCCCTCCACCCCCATCCCCAAAGCCCAACTCCTCATACCCTCTCCCCCCCAGAGCGCTGTTTACCCGTGCCGCCCTGGTGATACTCAGATCCTTCATCACCTCAGGCGGCTGCTGCCACACACAGACAGTGACACACAAACAGTGACACAGTGACGTGACACAGACAGTGACACAGACACACAGAGACACACACACAGACAGTGACACACACACACACACACACACACAGAGACAGTGAGACACACAGAGAGTGAGACACACAGAGACAGTGAGACACACAGACAGTGAGACACACAGACAGTGAGACACACACACAAACAGTGACACACACACACACACAGTGACAGACAGACACACACACACACACACACAGTGACAGTGACAAACACAGACAGACAGAGACACACAGTGACAGTCACACACACACAGTGACAGTGCCAGACACACACAGTGACAGTGACAGACACACACACACACACACACACACACACACACACACACACACACACACACACACACACACACACACACACACACACACACACACACACACACACACACAGAGTGAGAGACAGTGAGACACACAGAGAGTGAGACACACAGACAGTGAGACACACACACATAGAGACAGTGACACACACACACACACACACACACACACACACACAGTGACACACACACACACACACACACACACACACACACACACAGTGACAGACACACACACACACACACACACACACACACAGTGACAGTGACAAACACAGACAGAGACACACAGTGACAGTCACACACACACAGTGACAGTGCCAGACACACACAGTGACAGTGACAGACACACACACACACACACACACACACACACACACACACACACACACACACACACACACACACACACACACACACACACACACACACACAGAGTGAGAGACAGTGAGACACACAGAGAGTGAGACACACAGACAGTGAGACACACACACATGGAGACAGTGAGACACACACACACACACACACACACACACAGTGACACACACACACACACACACACACACACACACACACACACACACACACACACACACACACACACACACACACACAGTGACAGACACACACAGTGACAGTGACACACACACAGACAGAGACACACAGTGACAGTCACACACACACACACACACACACACACACACACACACACACACAGTGACAGTGCCAGACACACACAGTGACAGTGACAGACACACACAGTGACAGTGAGAGACCCCCCCATACACACACACACACACACAGTGACAGAGACAGACAAACACACAGTGACATACACACAATGACACACACACACACACACACACACACACACACACACACACACACACACACACACACACACACACACACACACACACACACAGAGTGAGAGACAGTGAGACACACAGAGAGTGAGACACACAGACAGTGAGACACACACACATGAAGACAGTGAGACACACACACACACACACACAGTGACACACACACACACACACACACACACACACACACACACACACACACACACACACACACACACACACACACACACACACACACACACAGTGACAGACACACACAGTGACAGTGACACACACACAGACAGAGACACACAGTGACAGTCACACACACACACACACACACAGTGACAGTGCCAGACACACACAGTGACAGTGACAGACACACACAGTGACAGTGAGAGACCCCCCCATACACACACACACACACACACACACAGTGACAGAGACAGACAAACACACAGTGACATACACACAATGACACACACACACACAATAATCCCACCTCTGCAAACACACACAAAAATAAAGCCTCTCCCCCTTGGGGGGGTAAGGTGCCTGGGAGGGGGCATAGGGGGCATGTGGGTTACCTGGGGTCTGTGGATGTGCTGTGGAGCAGCATAGGTAGCCATTGCAGATGAGACTGGCAGGCCCGCGGAGCCTAAAGGGAGGGACAGAGGGGCGGAGCCTAAGGAGCCCGGCATTACCAGAGGAGAGAAGGGAGGGGGGCAGTGCTGAGGGAAGGGGAGGCCTGGCTTGCACCCTACACTTGCTCCATGTAGGAAGAGGCGGGCCAAAATCAAAAATCTTGGCAGAGTGACAGCACGGTTAGCAAATCAGGAGAGGGGGCGTGTTTTTTTTTTTTTTTTAAACATTCTTGCAGGCTTGTTTCCCGGGGGCCGGACCAAATGATTTCGCAGGCCTTATACGGCCCGCGGGCCAGACGTGCCCCACCCCTGGGCTAGAGACACACAACATTTCCGTACATTTTAAGCTACATCACCAATCAGATTTAAGGGGTCTACTCTTCAAAGGCATAGACTTTTTTCAAGAAACTGGAGAGGTGGAAACAGAAAAAAAGATCTGTCAAGGAGGGAGACCCTTTGGATCTACAGGTTAAAAACACTGAAACCACTGGGTTTAAATGCAGACTTTGAACTTATTTCGTTTTCAAGTTGATGTGTTGGATCATATCCCATGTACTTATTTTGTAATGCTGTTTGGGTTCTAAAATGTAATCTTTAAACATTTGAATTATTCTCTAGTTTGTCATTCTGAGTTATTTTTAGCAATTGGGCAATTTATAATAGTATTTTAGCATTGAAAATTACTGCTTAATTAAAGACCTTATTTATTTCAGAATATTTTATATTTAGTTTTAACGGTTCTGTAATTTAGAAAATTAATTTATAATTTTTTTGTAAATATTATGACATTTTGTCATTTTAGATTTTTTATTCTGTATCTGCTTTTAGAAACTTTCCTGAGCCATGTGATACCAAGTTAAAATTGCATTACAAAATGAGTGCAATAACATATATTGATTGGTACTTTGGAACATTTGTTTTCATGTTTGGCAAATGAAGTTTGATATGGTTATTAACATTTGTCTCTTCTATTTTAGTGAAGCTTTATTGTTAGTGAAGCAATATTTGCTGGGTAGTAATTATGCATTTTATATTTATTTTATATGCATTGTATTGTTTTATTATGGAAAACGTTTCCCCAGTTACATTACATTTGAATTCCTTGGCTCTATTTATCCCATGTGTACAAGCTTTATAGTATAAACATGTGAGAAAAAGAACATTAGGATTAGTTTCTAACCACATTTGTTTTGAATCTGTATTTTCTATTGAGTTTTGTTTAACTTTCAAGACAGTAGGTGCCAGCTTATCCTTTAAATTGGACGCCTTTGAAAATATTATTTGTGTCCTTGATGATAAAAATTCTTCTGTAGGATTTTCCAGTGTTTGTTTAAAATGTCTTAATTTTCCCCAATTGGGTACTATACTTGGTTAAAAAAGACATTATAGGACCCTTTCAGTGTGAGATGGGTAGACAGATTATTGGAGATAAGGAAAAAGCAGAGGTATTAAACAAATTCTTTGCGTCTGTGTTTACCAGGGAAGAATCAAGTTCAATAGTAGACCCGCAGGAGGAAGCCACAACCTCCATATTAATGAACAATTGGTTAACTGAGGAAGAAGTTCATAAGCGACTTGAAAAAATTGAGAGGTTGGCGAGGGCCCGTTTTCTATCCACTTTTGATCTTACAAAGGGTTATTAGCAAATCCCCTTAACAAGTTCAGCAAAAGAGAAAATAGCCTTCTCCACACCTGATGGTCTTTTCCAGTATACTGTCTTACCCTATGGCCTTCATGGGGCACCTGCAACCTTCCAAAGGTTGATGAATAAGTTGTTACACCCACACTCGAACTATACCTCAGCGTACTTAGACGATGTGGTAATTCATAGTCCAGATTGGGACTCACATCTACAAAAGGTTGAGGCCGTGTTGAGAACCTTTCAGGAGGCGGGTCTTACAGCCAACCCAGCTAAATGTTCAGTCGGCCTAGCAAAAGCAAAATATCTTGGCTATTTTGTGGGAAGGGGGACAGTAAAACCTCAACTCAATAAAGTTGAAGCCATTGAGAGTTGGCCCCGTCCCCTTAAAAAAAAACAGGTTAGGACATTTCTAGGCATTGTAGGTTACTACAGGCGATTTATACCCCATTTTGCAACCCGGGCTGCAAGGCTTTCAGATTTGATAAAGGCAAAGGCACCTGATGTTGTAAAATGGAACAGCGATGCGGAGACCGCATTTTTAGACCAACGTACAGTGCTCTGTAGTCACCCAGTCTTGGTAGCCCCGGAGTTTACGAAGGAGATTTTTCTGCAAACAGACACCTCCGAAGTAGGTCTCGGAGCAGTACTGTCCCAGTTTGTAGGAGAAGAGGAACACCCGGTCCTCTATTTAAGTCGCAGATTGTGTCCCCGCGAACAAAGATATGCCACAGTAGAAAAAGAGTGTTTGGCCGTAAAATGGGCAACAGACACATTGAAGTATTACCTTTTAGGCAGGTCTTTTACGCTCATTACAGATCACCAACCCCTACAGTGGATGCATAGAAATAAAGAAAAGAACTCGAGAGTTACCCGTTGGTTTGTCGTTGCAACCTTTCAACTTCACGGTCCAACATCGGCCAGGCATACTGCACGGTAATGCTGATGCACTCTCTAGGGTGCACAGTCTCGGTGCACGGGCCTCTCCACTTGGTAATGTTACGCTGGGAAGGGAGATATGTGACAGGGTCATTGACTCTGTATATGTTAGTAGGAGATGGCAGTATGCATGCTTTCAGTAGACGAGGGGTTAACCCAGCTTATTAATCAGTAAACAGGTGATTCAAATTAAGCTAGTTCAACTGCTTTAAAACAGGAAGAGGAAATGCCTCTAGGGCGGCAGTCTCTCTCTGAGGCACAGAGAGAAGACAGAGGAGTGTTGACAGACAGACACAGGCTGCTCAGATTGATCCTGTCCCAAGGCGAAATAAAGCTCCCAGGTAAGGAGCCAACTGGTATTGTTGAACATTGTTGGGCTGGACTAGGTTAGCTTGCCAGCCAGGTAGATAGCCTGCACTTTTGTTTAGTCATTGCCCAACCGGGGTTAGGTTTTTGTTTACGTTTTCATTTAAAGGGACAGAGTACCCATTGTTTTAGTTACACTTTTTGGACAAATAAATCCACCAGCACTATTTCACCAGAAAAGTCATGTTGTCTCCTCACTTACCATGGCTATCCTGCCACAATAGGCAGAGCAATCAGCATCAGGTGTAGTAAAGGCAGAAGAGCAAGGAAGGTTCTGCGCATGTGTGTGAGAGCCGCGCATAGCGGGTACGCGCTGAGTGGCGGTGGCATCACTGAGCAAGCGTAGCATGGAGGTGGGGCAAGCGGGGACAGCAGAGTGTGGTCCGTGCGCACCCCTAGATGGGATGCTGGTATTCGCCGGCAGGCGAGATGTGCTGCAGCAGGCAGAAGAAGCAGAACACCCAGTGATGGGTTGGGGTAAGTGAGGAGCGCGCCGAGGATCACGGATCCTTACAGTACCCTCCCCCTTCAGGAGCGACCTCTGGGCGACTCAGGGATGGCTTGTGGGGATACTTGGCATGGAATTTATTTTTTATTTTTTATTTATAAAAATATTTTACCAGGAAGTAATACATTGAGAGTTACCTCTCGTTTTCAGGTATGTCCTGGGCACAGAGTAAAACAAACAATACATTGTTACAAGTACAGTTACATAAATGAGCAGGGTATACATTATATACAAGACATTGCATGCACAGTTAAAGAAAATATATATTATGGGCTTATGAAACAGTTACAGACCAGATTAAAATGTGAGACAGCCTTAGATTTGAAAGAACTTAAACTGGTGGTGGATGTGAGAGTCTCTGGTAGGTTGTTCCATTTTTGGGGTGCACGGTAGGAGAAGGAGGAACGTCCGGATACTTTGTTGAGCCTTGGGACCATGAACCGTCTTTTGAAGTCTGATCTCAGGTGATAAGTGCTGCAAGTGGTAGGGGTGAGGAGCTTGTTCAGGTAGCTGGGTATCTTGCCCATGAAGAATTTAAAGGCAAGACAGGAAAGGTGAACTTTGCGCCTAGACTCTAGTGTTGACCAATCTAGTTCTTTGAGCATTTCGCAGTGATGTGTGTTGTAGTTGCATTGGAGAACAAAACGACAAATTGAATTGTAGAGGGTGTCAAGTTTGCTAAGGTGGGTTTGAGGTGCCGAGCCATATACTATGTCTCCATAGTCAATAATTGGCATTAGCATCTGCTGTGCGATACGCTTTCTGACCAGGAGACTTAGGGAGGATTTGTTCCTGTAAAGTACCCCTAGTTTGGCATAGGTCTTGGTTGTCAGGGTTTCAATGTGCATCCCGAATGTTAAGTGGGAGTCAAACCATAAGCCCAGGTATTTAAAACAAGTGACAGGGGTTAGGGTGGTGTTAGCGTTGGTTCTAATCAGGAGCTCAGTCACTGGAAGCTTTACAAATTTAGTCTTGGTCCCAAATACCATTATTACAGTCTTGTCAGTGTTTAAAAACAGTTTGTTTTGGGAAATCCAGTTTTCGAGTCTCAAAAAGTCAGACTGAAGTATGTGTTGATGGTCAGAGATGCTATGGCTGTGTGCATATAGGATTGTGTCATCTGCATACATGTGTAATGAGGCTTCCATACAAGCTGTGGGAAGATCATTAATGAACACTGAGAAGAGTAGGGATAGCCACACAAGCCTGGAGTGTGAATACAGTGGCGAGGAACCCATGAGCATTCCACCTGTCCGAAACCCTTCCAGTGTACCAGATAATGGATCAATCGCCAGGAAATCCTGGAGTCCAAGATGGACTTGACCTCGTACACTTCTTGGCCCTGAACGAGGACAGGAGCCGTAGACAAGGAAGGATCGGGAAAGTGGGGGGCCTGGACAACTGGCTTCAACAGGGATACATGGAAGACGGGGGGAATCCTCATAGATGGAGGAAGGCGTAACCAGTATGCGACCGAGTTGTCTTTTTCTGTGTTGATATACGGACCAATTAATCTAGGCGCCAGTTTCAGTGTAGGGACCTTGAGCTTGATGTTCTTAGATGACAACCACACCCTGTCTCCTGGGTTGAGCTCTTGGGTCTTCTTCTGTGACGGTCCGCTTGTGCCTTTTGTCTGCTGGTTGCCTTTTTGAGGTTCTCCTGGATCCATCTCCATAAATTCTGAAGACTATGGATTCTGTTGTGTGCTTATGGTACCCCGGAAGTGGGGGTAGTGATGGTTAGAGAGAAAGGGTGGAACCCATAATTAACGAAGAAAGGCAACTCAGTGGTGGATTTATTGCGCAAATTGTTATGTACAAACTCAGCCCATGGAAGGAGATCAGACCAGTCGTCCTGAGTGTCCGAAACACCGGATATACTGCACCAGAGACTGATTTGTTCATTTAGTCTGTCCGTTGGTTTGGGGATGATACCCTGAAGAAAAATGTAATGCTATCCCTAGTTGCTGGCAGAAGGAGCGCAAAAACATGGATACGAACTGTGACCCTCTATCGGAGGACACGACCAATGGTACACCATGGAGGCGAAAGATTTATTTTATGAAGACGTCTGCCATTTTGGGAGAGTTGGGGAGACCTTTCAATGGAATAAAATGGGATTGCTTTGAAAAACAGTCTACCACAACTAAGATGGTATTCATCCATTTGGATACCGGCAGTTCGACTATGAAGTCCATGGACAAGTGTGTCCATGGACGGTGTGGGATGGGCAGCTCTCAAAGGAGTCCTGGTGGTTTATCCCGGGGAGCCTTATTTCAAACACATATTGAGCACGCAGCAACAAATTCTTTGATGTCCTTTTGCATGCCGGGCCACCAAAAGGTTTGTTCCACAAGGTCGGTGGTCCTTCTAGCACCTGGGTGACCTGAAGACTTCGAAGAGTGACCCCATTCAAGGACCTTCTTCCGATGAGGTTGTGAGGTCTACAATCGCCCATCAGGAACTACGAGACCCTCAAGGATGTGAGACTGCTCTTGCACAATGTTTCTCAAGGCATCAAAAGAGTTGGCAGAGAGAATATTTTTGGAGAGAAGAATGGGTTCCCGCTGATCCTCGGTTTGTCATCCACAAGAAATTGACACCCATGACAGATCCTTACCAGATTGTAGGCCCCATGGAGGTCCAATTTAGTGAAGATGTTGGCTCCTTAGAGTCGATCAAAAAGTTCAGCAATCAGTGGTAAAGGGTAATTTTTTATGATAGTGATTGTCATATTCTCTAGCCTGCTGTACCCATGCTTGGCCACCGGGACTACTGCCACTCTCAATGTCTTGTTCTAGCCTGCAGTACCTATACTTGTCCACTGGGATTGCTGCTGTTAAACTAAGGAACATTCCAGACTCTGATACCTGACACCTCTGCACCTGTGCTCCACCTCCCAGCCTGCCTATATAAACCTCCCATTCCTGTTCCTCCCTTGCCTCTGTTTCAAGTCAGACTCCTATGCACATGCCTCTGATCCTGATCTGTTCCTGTACCTGTATTTGAGTCTGTTCGCAGTAAGGCCCTTGCTGGTTATCTGGCTTGTCCCTGTTTGTTCCCGTTCTCAGTCCCTGCTCCCAGACCTGTCCCTGCTCGCCTGTCCTGTTCCAGTCTCCTCGTTGCCGACCTCTGCTTGTTACCTGACTTTGCTACCTGCCGCCTGCCTCGGACCCCTGCTTGTTACCTGACTTTGCTATCTGTTGCCTGCCTCTGATCTCTGCTTGTGACCCCTACTACGCTCCTGCTGTTCCGGCCACCGAGATCCTACCCGCTACAGGAGTCTCCCGTGACAGAAAACAGAGGCCACTTCTGGATCTCGCTGGAACAGATTCTCTGCCTTCCTGCTTCAGCAGACCCCATCCGCTTGGAGGAAGATAAGTTTATATTTTTTTTTTTTTTTAAATCCCAGTTGGGATCCTGAAGATTTTGTTGCTGCAAAGGTTTCTGAAGGGGTTTTTTGTGCCACTTTCTTCCTGAGAAGAATTCGCTTTTACAACCTCCCCCCCCCCCCCCCTGCAATACCTGTTTTTGCCATTTTCAGACTTTCATTACCTGGACAAGAATTGTCTCTGCATTGTGGGTGGGCCACTGCAGATTTTCAGACTCACATTTCTATTTAAGACACATTTCCTCTTTACTGGTTTCTTGGGAAGTGTGGTTTCCCCATGTCTGAAATTATGGCTCCCACTCAAAAAACAGTCTTGAGCAGTAAATGTGAACACAGTACCACTGATTCTTCAGAACTTCTCAAAGCAAGGAAGAAGAGGAAAAAGAAGGGAGGTATTACTGTGGAAGTTGAAATTAAGGATGAAACTTTAACCCCAGAGTCTGCATTTGATGAAAGAGATATGCTGCAGTTTAAGGCAACTCACAGACTTATCCCAAGAATAGTGGAAGAAAAGAACGATGTATTTAATCCAGGAAAAGATGCCCTAACTCAGACACATCAATCTGCACGAAAAGAGATTGATTGTCTTCATGGACGTTTAGATAAAGTGCAGGAAGCCAAGGCTGCACTACAGAGCTGTCTATCCTCAGCAATTGCTAAGTGTGTTCTCCAGGAAAAAGAAAAGCACCAGTTGGAGAGTGACCTGGATGTCATGTCAGGTGAGCTGGAGAGGGCATATGCTGATGCTGCTGAGGATCAGAGCCTCGCTTCTAAAAGTAACGAATTCCTGTAAATCTCTATGAAGGAAATTGACAGGCTTAATACAGAGCTTAAAGTCTCCCAGGATGAGATTTGCTACTTCAAAAAAGAGATGGAAGTCGTTCGGGAGGAGAGATGCTACTTAAAAACAGAGATACGTTCTATGAGAGATGCCTCCGAAGAGTTAAATAGTAGGTTTGAAATTATAAACCAAATGAGTAAGAACTTCTCTGTCCAAGCCAGTGAAGGAGATAAAAGACTCCATGAATCAGAAGAGGAGAAGAGACTATTGATTGAAGAAAAGTCAAGGATGCAATTAGCACTGGAAAAAGCAGAGGGTGACTGGGAAAAAGAAAAATATCAGTTGGAGAATGACAGGGTGATCTTGTCAAGTAAGCTGGAGAAGGCCTACGCTGATTCTGCCCAGTACCAGACTTTCATGGCTCAAGTTGACGCAGCACTGGAAGCATCTCAGAAAGAGGTTCACAGGCTTACTACAGAGCTGGAAGCCTCTAAGGAGAAGAGTTGCCACTTCAATACAGAACTATGTTCATTGAGAGAAATTTTCGAAGGGTTAAATATCAGTTTTGAAACTGTAACCCAAGAGTGCAAGAATCTCTATGTCCAAGTCAGTGAAGGAGATAAGAAACTCCATGAATTAGGAGAGGAGAAGAAACAGTTGGCCCGGGAAAAAATAGACGTGCAGACAGCACTGCAGGATGCAAAGAGAGTGCTGCAAGAAGAATGTGTCTCCCTGGAGCAGCGCACACAAGCAGAAAATATGCTACAGAGTCAGCTGCAAGAACTGCATACACATCTGCAGGACACGAAAGAGAAATGGGTGAATGCTGAGGAAAAGCAGCGAGTTCTGCAGGAAGAAAGTTTCCAGACTGCCTACAAGGTAAAAATGCTGCAAGAGTATCTGAGTACCCAGTGTGTCCCCAAAGAGCAGCATGAGGAGCTGAAGACCACACTGAGTATAACCTGAGCCTCTCTGGAGGAAGAGCTTAGAGCCCAGGTAACCCTGTTTGAGAGGGAGCACAAGGCGGTCCAGAAACTAACGCAAGACTTAAAGGAGCAGAGACACTGCTCCATCCCTAACAGCCAGTACACCCAAGAGAAAGAGACCTGGAAAAGACAAGCTGCTGAGATCATAGCAAAGGAATTTGCAGAGCTCCAAGACGTGATGAGGGATGCTTGGAAACTAGTTCAAAATGATCTCAGTGAAAAGATGAAAGTCCTGAGAAGAGAATTGCAGTATGCACTTAACCAGGGATCTCTCACTGAGGAGTGGAAATTGCAACAATACCTAAAAAAGGAAGAGCTAAAGCTGACAGCTGAACACACATCACAGCATCTCACAGCGCTGCTGATCGCTGAGCTCAAGACACAGCTTGCCAAAAAAGAGAGGGAGAAGGTGTCCGTCCGTCAATTGGTTGGCCTGACACTGCGCTATCAGGTGAAGATGGCTGAGGCCTGCAAAGTGTTGAATCACACAGCCCATGAGAAGGCCGGGCTGCAGCTGGAGCTGGACAAGGTCTGGGAGGAGTACCGGCAGCTACAGGTCAGAAATAAAGAAAACGAAATACATTTAAGCCTTGTTCTAAGTCAGCTGGGAGATATGGAGTCGCGACTCAACTCCAAAGAAGCTGAACTGACAACTGCTTTGAGTGGGAAAAGAAGTGCAGAAGGACAGCTTCAAGAGCCGAAAACTCAAATAGCTGGTCTATCATTCGGTGATGCCACCAAACGGCAGTCGCAAGAGGAGACCATGGAGAGCAAACTCTGTGTCCCCACTGACTCATGTGGAAAGGCTGCACTCGTCCTTGATGCCCACGTTCCTGATGTCTCTGCCCCTGCTTTTGGGTTGAGCGCACCCATTCGGAGGTTCACTGCAGCATCCAATGTACCTGTGGAGTACCCTCTGCCCGCTAACAAACCACCAGAGATGGGTCACCTTGAGTCCACTTTTCAACAAGGCCTCCGGGAAGAGCCTGGAGGATCGTCCAGAGAACGCTCTTGGGAGGGGGGAGTAATGTCATATTCTCTAGCCTGCTGTACCCATGCTTGGCCACCGGGACTGCTGCCACTCTCAATGTCTTGTTCTAGCCTGCAGTACCTATACTTGTCCACCGGGATTGCTGCTGCTAAACTAAGGAACATTCCAGACTCTGATACGTGACACCTCTGCACCTGTGCTCCACCTCCCAGCCTTCCTATATAAACCTCCCATTCCTGTTCCTCCCTTGCCTCTGTTTCAAGTCAGACTCCTATGCACATGCCTCTGATCCTGATCTGTTCCTGTACCTGTATTTGAGTTGGTTCGCAGTAAGGCCCTTGCTGGTTATCTGGCTTGTCCCTGTTTGTTCCCGTTCTCAGTCCCTGCTCCCAGACCTGTCCCTGCTCACCTGTCCTGTTCCAGTCTCCTCGTTGCGACATCTGATTGTTACCTGACTTCGCTACCTGCCGCCTGCCTCGGACCCCTGCTTGTTACCTGACTTCGCTATCTGCCGCCTGCCTCTAATCTCTGCTTGTGACCCCTACTACGCTCCTGCTGTTCTGGCCACGAGATCCTACCTGCCACAGAAGTCTCCCGTGACAGTGATCTTGTTAAGACCTCTGTAATCAATACATGGACATAGTGACCCATCCTTTTTCTTCACAAAGAAGAAGCCTGCGCAGGCTGGAGAAGAAGATTTTCGAATAAAACCCCTTTGTAATTTTCATGGATATACTCCTTCATAGCTTTCGTCTCAGGAAGGGAAAGTGGGTAAGAAGTTCCCCTGGGAGGTACAGAGCCATGCAGCATGTCGATAGGACAAACGAAAAGATGATGCGGTGGTAAGACCTCAGATATGGCTTTATTAAAAACGTCTTGAAATTCGGCATAGACTTCGGGCAATTTTACCTTCTCATGTTTGGGAGCAGTAACCCCACCAATACTCTTGATGGGCACAGCGCAGTTCTTGGAACAAAAGGAGCTCCACAGAACCGGTTCCTTGTCAGACCAATCGATGAATGGATTGTGGAGTTGCAACCATGGGAGGCCAAGAATCACGTCCACCGAAAGGGTGTGAATGGCATCCAGCTGGATCTCTTCTGTGTGGTCCTCACTTGTACAAAGCAGAAAGAGAACGGTCTGTAAAGAGATATATGTTGGTTGCAGAGGTCGACCATCTATTGCTTCTAACCCTACTGGGCATGTCTTGCGAACGAGAGGAAGGTTATTTCTCTCTGAAGATCCCTTATCGATAAAATTGTCTCCCGACCCGGAATCCAGAAACGCCATTGCAGAAGTGTGGAAGCCCTCGCTGGTAAGCATAACAGGAAGCAAGATTCTGGTAGGCAGCTGTTTAGCTTTTATAGGGGATATAGAAAGTGTTCCTAATGTGATTCCCATGGACCTTGGAAGTTAGTGTTTTCCTGGCATGTGGGGGCAAAAGAGTACCTAATGTCCAGGATCGCCACAGTAGAGGCAGAGACCAGTGTTGCGTATACTCTGTTTCTAGCTGGAAAACAACTTGTTACCTCGAAGTTGCATAGGCTGTGGTATATCTGGCAGAAGGGGTTCAGCTGTACCGGCATGGGAAGAATGAACATTCGGAGTAAGCTGCCGATGATGGGATCTTTCAGTTCTTTTCTCTTGCAGACGTTGATCAACGCGAATACATATGGCGATCAGTTCCTCGAGATCAGTGGGGCGTTTATGTCCAGCGAGCGCATCCTTTAAAATCTCCATAAGACCTTGCCAGAAGGCAGCTGCTAATGCCTCATCATTCCAACCAATCTCGGCGGCAATAGTGCGGAACTCCAAAGCGTATCTGGCCACGAATCGACTTCCCTGATAAATATGAAAAAGAGAGGAAGCGGCAGTTACCTTGTGGCAAGGCGTATCAAAGACTCTGCGGAATTCCTGGGTAAATAGTCTGATATTCTGGGTGAGATCCGATTTTCGTTCGCAGTTGGGAGAATCCCAGGCCAGGGCAACATCAGTGAGTAGCGATATAATGTACGCCACCTTGGATCTTTGAGAAATTAATCGATTAGGCATAAGTTAAAACTGTATGAAACATTGATTAAGAAAAACTCTGCACCCATGGGGTTCGCCACCCGGTTGGGTGTGGGAAATTGGGGTTCAGATGAGGGAAACATACAGACGAGACAACAAGTATTCTAAGGCTTGCCTTAAACTAGAACGGTTACATGCTGGGTACATGCTGGGTGTAACCTGGCTTTTTTAAGGCAAGTTTAAGGCATTTCTGTATTGACTAATGACCCATCGGATTAACACAGTAGGGGTCCCTGGCAGTCCCATTGCCAGGGACCCCTGCTGTTAATTTGATGGGCCATTAGTCAATGCAGAAATGCCTTAAACTTGCATTAAACACGACCCAGCATGTTGGAGGTTGGAGCATACTCAGGAGTATGCCTCGCTGTGGTTTGCTGGAGAGATAGCACAGGTGTATACATAGGCAGAAGAATCAGCATCAGGTGTAGTAAAGGCAGAGGTGCAAGGAAGGTTCTGCGCATGTGTGCGAGAGCCTTGCATAGCGGGTGCATGCTGCGTGACCGTGGCGTCACCGCACGTGCGTAGCCTGGAGGCGCAGCCAGTGGGGACGGCATTTAGTGCAGAGTGTGGTCCGCGCGCGCCCCTAGATGGGATGCTGGTATTTGCCGGCATGCAAGATGTGGTGCAGGAGGCAGGAGAAGCGGAACACCCGGTCACAGGTTTGGGTAAGCGAGGAGCACGCCGAGGATCACGGATCCTTACAATGTGGTTCTCTGTCTCTGTTCTGTTAATCGTTGTCAAATCTACCAAAGACTTACACTTCTTTTCCCTTCATTTCAATTTTTTCTCAAATCTTGGATCCAGGATGTTTCGAACACCTCCCTCTAATCCAAATGTGATGAAAAAAACTGAATGAAGGCTACAGTACTGTAGCTCGTCAAGGTTAAATGTCCTGATTACGTCTTTTCTATATATTTACTCCAGCATAACAGAATTCAGCATTCTTGTCATTGAACACAAAAATAAAACGTTTATTTTGAAAATAATTACTTGCATAAAAAAATAGTAAGAATGGCAATGATGACGTTTCAAATAGATGATAATCTTAAGAATCGCTGCACTTAGTAGCTTTCTGTAGTTATCTTCTCCAGATATTAACACGTCTTTCTCTTCATGATGTTATCATTCTCTCCCTCCCAGTCAGCCATCTTAACTTTAAATGTTATACCCTAACATGGTCTTTACATACAGTACTGATGTCATGTGAACTTCTTCTGAACATATATGGAGCTTAAAGCTTCTTGTACTGAAATGGCATATCAGCATATCTTCATTGGTTAAATGGCATGTTACTCAACCTCAACTGCAAACCTACAGTTTAGCAACTTGAAACCATAGTATAACCTTTTGTGTCAATTCTGGTTGTTAGAATAGATTTGACCATGCCTCTTTTACTTAGAATACTTCACATGTAATGACATCTAAAGAAACATTGGAACAGCTGTACCCTCCAATGTAACACTACAAGGTAACTGAACATACTGTACAATCAGATATTATATATATTTATATATATATATATATATATATATATATATATATATATATATATATATAGATAGATAGATACAGTGGCGGCCGCCTTTAGCCTCGTGCGGCCGTTTCGGCACAACTCTGAAAACCGCGGGCAGATGCAGTATTTGATGCGGCATATTCCGGTATTTAAAGCCGCGGCCGCGTTCATTGTATTAGCGTTGTCTTGGCATGAATGTGGCATGAACGCGGTGAAGTGTGTGGCATTTCGAAAAAAATACCCAAACAAAAGCGGAGATGTTGGAGAATAAAAGGGGCCGTGACAGTCGCTCGAGAGTGACGAAACGCGTCAGGGAGCGTCATCACGCACTACGTCACGGACATTGCATCATTACGTTGCGCACGAACAGGCCAGTTCGTGTGTGGAACATTCACAGGCCACGCAGCTGAAAGATCTTCAGAGGACTCCAATTAATTGCCGGTTCCCTTGTTCTACGTTCGAGTGAATATCCTGATGACCACGGATCGTCTATATCCAGTTAGCGACATTAGAGACAAGTAAAGACAAGAAAAGACGCTGGATGGTGGTGATTTATTCACGACACGCTTTTAACTTCCTTATCCTTGTGAGTGCGATTCTTTCCCCCCCTCCCCCCTCCATTTCCTTTATTAAATATACAGTTATACACTATGGGGCGTGCGCTCTCTTTTCTCTCTCCTCTATATATATATAGGGAACTATGTTAAAAATGGTTATTGAGGCAAAAAGTGACACTGTGTGCTCATTTGCATGTCATTTCCCAGAATCCCTTGCTGCAGTGGAAGTGCTGTATGCTGGGTGATAATGGGGAAAGGCGGGGTTGCAGACCTGCCTAAGACATGCAGATGAGCATACAGCTATATTTGCATATTTGCTTTCCTGTGGAGGGTTTTTGTCACTTTTTTTACTCACCATAACTTAACTCAGTATTATGGTTTAGCCTATCCCATAGCCTCTCTTGCATTCCCAGTAAAATCAACCCCACACTGATGAGACCCATCAAGGTCGAAACAGCTGTCTGTGGGTGGTTTTCTGGGTATGCACCTTAACCCTGGCTGTGCTCAAAGCTGTGACCATGCAGCAAGCTTAAGCCTATAGGGAACCATGTTAAAAATGGTTATTGAGGCAAAAAGTGACACTGTGTGCTCATTTGCATGTCATTTCCCAGAATCCCTTGCTGCAGTGGAAGTGCTGTATGCTGGGTGATAATGGGGAAAGGCGGGGTTGCAGACCTGCCTAAGACATGCAGATGAGCATACAGCTATATTTGCATATATATATATATATATATATATATATATATATATATATATATGAAAGATCAGACAATAATACTGTATACTTATGATATTCTGCCTTTGATAACAGATTCATTCATTACAATATAATTATTGTTAAATTGGATTTCTTATAATAATATATGACATCATTTTGTATATTACATTGTTGACATAACAACCCATGATGATGCCATCAGCAAAAAAAAGTATTTAAAGATGGACTCGACAATTGGTACATTATCCCCTGCGGAAGCTAGCCAACAGTGAAACATGTAGGGCAGATGATCATCTTAGCCAAGCTGCCAAAGACAGAGGTCATTACACTCTTCTCATATTACTCGACCTCTCTGCAGTATTTGACACCGTGGACCACCCTCTTCTCCTCCATATTCTCCATACTCTTGGTATTCGTAGCAAAGCTCTATCCTGGATCTTACCTCTCCCATCGTACTTTCAGTGTCTTTTTTGCTAACACCTTCTCCTCCTCTATTGATCTCTTTGTGGGGGTACCCCAAGGCTCTGTCCTGGGACCCCTTCTCTTTTCTCTATACACACTGTCTCTAGGTGACCTAATCACATCTTTTGGGTTTAAATATCATCTCTATGCTGACGACAAACAAATTTACCTTTCAACCCCTGACCTTACAGTACACCTGCTATACAGACCAAAGTTTCTGAATGCCTCTCTAGAATATCATCCTGGATGGCCATCAGCCGACTGAAACTTAACATGGCAAAGACAGAGCTCCTTATACATCCTGCCAAACCTGGCCCTACTACCTCCTTCCACATTACTGTTGTAAATATGATCATTCACCCAGTAGCCCAAGCATGCTGCCTAGGGGTCATACTCGATTCCTCTCTCACATTCTCCTCTCACATTCAAAGTGTTTCTAAAACTTGTAGCTTTTTCCTCCGCAATATCACAAAGATACGCCCTTTGCTCTGTTACTCAACTGCTAAAACTCTGACTCAGGCCCTCATTCTCTCCTGTCTCGATTACTGCAACCTTCTGCTGTCCAGCCTTCCTGCCTCTCACCTGTCTCCCCTACAATCTGTCCTAAACGCTGCTGCCAGAATCACTCTACTCTTTCCTAAATCTGTCTCTGCGTCTCCCCTCCTGAAATCCCTCTCCTGGCTTCCGATCAAATCCCGCATCTCACACTCAATTCTCCTCCTCCTTTTAAACCTTTACACTCTTCTGCCCCGCCTTACATCTCAGCCCTAATGTCTCGCTATGCACCATCCCGACTCTTGCGTTCTTCTCAAGGATGTCTTCTTTCTTCCCCCTTTGTATCTAAAGCCCTCTCCCGCCTTAAACCTCTCACTGACTGCCCCGCACCTCTGGAATTCCCTTCCCCTCAATACCCAACTAGCACCCTCTCTATCCACCTTTAAGACCCACCTTAAGACACCTTTGCTTAAAGAAGCATATGAATAGCATTGTGGATAATCCTGGACACATGATGCATAAAGCTTGGCCCCCTGCAGACGCACTTACTAGAATTCCCTCCTACTGTCTCTATACGTTCCCCTATCTACCAATTAGATTGTAAGCTCCTCGGAGCAGGGACTCCTCTTCCTTAATGTTACGTTTATGTCTGAAGCACTTATTCCCATGACCTGTTATTTATATTATTTGTTATTTATTTGATTACGACATGTATTACTACTGTGAAGCGCTTTGTACATTTATGGCGCTATATAAATAAAGACATACAATACAATACCCAGGACAGATGCCTTGTGAGGACAGACTCGCCCACGGAAGTAACAACAGAAGTGATGCCAATGAGAAGTCATGTGGTGGTAAATGGGGGGTAATCAGGGGTCCTATCCTGCAGCCTTCAGCTTAATGCTTATATCATTATGCCGTTTGTGAGGGTACAAATTTTTAATTTCACTTTAAAAAGAATTCTACAGGATTACCTTATTTCTCTATTTTATTTCTTATATTAAAGATCTGTGTGAGGACCACCATTGTTTTGAAGAGCCTGCAATCGATCAATGTTTTGTGAGTGCAAACTGTATATCACCAGGCTACTTGGATACTGTATTTAGCTGGGTTTAAAGACATGCGGCACTATCTCTTTTTTCACTCCCCTTATATATAACTTGTGGGAGTTGTGCTCTCTTTTTAGTTCAAGATTTTACAATTATTTAAAGCTGTAAAAAATATAAATCTTATAATAGTAATAAACTAGAATAGGATACAGAAATACTTTAACATAAATAAATATAATAATATATGTACTTGATTTAAGAATACACTTCAGTCCCTAAGATTTAACACATTAAAACTACTTTAACAAGACTTTTAAACACATAAGTAGATTTTTATTTTAGAAAAGGCATCAATGAAACACCCAAATTTGACTCCTTAAATGTGTCACTGCTACTGGTTGAATTTGGCGCCGCAACGGAATTTGACAAACTATATAAATATATGTGACTAAGAGGTACAGTACACTTGGTTCCATTAACCTCATTGGCTTGTAAATTAGGATGCTGAGAAATTATGGTTTCGTAATCTGTTCTCCTTACTTAAAGATGAAAACCTTCAGCAAATTAGAATTGATGGGAGTTTATTAATATATAGTATACAAATACAACCTGATGAGAGTTGTCACATGTTTAGATACAGTATCACTGGTACTGGTACTATAAAATATTGAGACACCTTTTTCCTAAAAAATATTGTAATCAGGAAAGAGTTATTGATATAATTTTTAATGCAGCATTTCCAGAAGAAATATGCATTATTCTCAATATATGTATGTCACGTACGACCCCCTGCTAGCACGCGACCTGCATACGGGAGAAGGGTTAATACCGACGCTCGCAAGCGCACCCACTCTTCACCTCCGCAAAGGTCCGTCAAGTGGACAGTATACCCTCTTACAGGATCAAGGATCAATACACAACCCGCAAGCTGCCCCACTCTTCACCCCCTCAAGGGTCCCTCAAATAAGTTGTATCTCTCCTCAAGCCATCACAATATACCACCACCACGAACAGCACACAAGTGAGCACGTGACTTTAGATATGCAACCAGGGTAAATACACACGGATACTCTAGCCAACCCCTCTTTCTCCTCTTCAAGGAACCAGCAAGTTAGTATTAACCCCTACTCAATTGCTCATCATAACCATCCACTGCCACCAATATACACTTGGCCTGCAAATTAGGTATTAACATATACCAAATCTCATGACATTATCAAGACACCTTCCTCCTTAAAATGAGCGAAGGGGCTAGCTTACACGCTAGTCCAGCGCTCAAACAAATAACACCTTTACCATTTCCTCTGGGTTCCTAGGGATGACAGGCTGTAATGGAAAGCTCTCTCCCCCCCCCTTTTGCACAATCCCCCTTGAACACCCCCCTGAGATCTTCTGTGATGGCAGGCTGTACTTGGAGACTATCTTTGCCCCCCACTCCGGTACAACCCCTGTCAGTCACCCTTCCCTGATCCCCAGTGCGTCAGTATCTGGAATTGTTCAGCAGATTCCTGGGCTAGTTGGGTCACAGCGGTCTCACCCCCTACTCAATTGCACATCATAACCATCCACTGGCACCGATATACACTCGGCCTGCAAATTAGGTATTAACATACACCAAATCTCATGACATTATCATGACAATGTACAAATCATCTTACTGTACCCCAATATTTTAGATTGACAATCCAGGGCCTACTGCTTCTCAACTGCTTGTCAGTTAAAATCAAAAGGATACAGATATCGTATCGTAAGGAAGTTGAGCTTACCTACAGAATAAAATATCTCCAACACATCTCTACTAAACAACTTTCTTAGCTTGTTTAAATATGAAATAATGTGAATTCAAGGACGAAATGGTACAGTATGGTGCTAAAGTGGCAGATCTAGAAGATAAACCAGAAAACATTGCTTAAGCCCAACATGAAGTCACCACTTAGAGTACTCGGGTTCAAAAATTTAATGATTGCTCTATAAAAAAACCACCATGAAGATTTAAAATAGGCAGAGAAGCAATAATATTTGGATGCAAAATGTTCTAGAGGAAGTCGGAGTGAGAATTTGGAGCTGATCTGACAAAACTAATAGGTCTATGTTTATGAATCAAAAGAATTTTAATAAGCATTTGATAAGGCTCATCACTCACTGAGGCCGAAACCAACCCCTGACAGCCCTCCAAGGGATGTTGTAGTTAAGTTCTTACACTTAAAGATGCAATAATGAAGCCTATGAGGAACAGATTCTCTTTCAAATTTGAGGGTTCTGACATGCTCCTATGTAATGAGCTTCTCCAGAGATGATTCAGCATCGCAGAGAATTGAAAGCTCTCAACACCTTTCTACAGATACTGTTGGGGCTTCTCATTCAGATAAATGCCTAATTAACAAGGAAAGATGGACACTTTAACCAAAGATAACCCCCCACCCCCAGTATCATGGCTGTGAGGGATGTTACTCAGTTGACAAAGCTACTCAGCTGTGTCAACTTTACCTCAGATACTTAGAAACCATAGCTGAGCAACAGCAAAGGAGGCCCACTAAGAGAGTCTCCCCTATATGCTTCACCTTCACTGTGCTGTCCACTAAACCTGGATATCGTCAGCATTTGTAGGGTGCCCATTGGTTGCCAATATGGTGATATGTGCACCTGTTGAGGGCATAGGTAACCACAGAGACAATCAATTCATTTATTGGCTAGTTTTTTTTAAAATTGTATTTATTTCATTGATTTTATCATGCTTTTTAGGGTGCCCATTGTTTTCTAATGTGGCTATCTGTGCCCCATTGAGGGCATAGATAACCACACTGCAAAGCAGTGGATTTATTGGCTAGTGTTTTGTTTTTATTGTATTTATTTAATTGAAATTTTTTAGGTGTCACAAATGGGCAAATGCACTACTATTTGGCTACATATTTGTCTACTAGGGCTTTTGCCCATATGTATGTGTGGTGATGGGGGTAGAGGGTATGGGTAATGAGGGTAGTTCCCTGGGAGGGTGGCTAGGCCTTCCGGGTAGGTAGCAGAAGGCGTTAGCCCCTTAATTACCATAGCAGTTACTACCTGCTTAGGTAATTAAAGGATTACTGGCCAGTAACTAGTGTTTTTATTTAAATTTTGTGGCACTAAAGATGATGATGAGGGTGGCTTTGATCCTAGCAGGGATAAGTGCTCCTTTTTTTTACTACACGGTTGCTAGCTATTGATTGTTTTTGAAAGGGCAAAAGCGCTATTAGCCAGAATTGGCTGATAGGGCTTTTTCCCAATACTGTAAGTGTGGGTGGCGGGGGTTGTTGGGGTATATGGAGTGGGTAGTAGAATTCCCACTGTTTGCCAATGTGGCTATCTATGCCCCCATTGAGGGCAGAGATAACCACAGTGGCAAGCAATGGATTAAATGGCTAGTGTTTGTTTTGATTGTATTGTATTGTATTTCATTGTATTGAGGGGGTGAGTGAAGGGGGTAGTTGCCCTGGAGTGGGTAGTTAGGCCTCCTGTGTGGTAGCAGCAGCGGTTAACCCCTTCCTTACCTTAGTGGTAATTAAGAGGTATTAGGGCTCCCAGAAGGCCTAATCATCCACCCTGGGGCAACACCCACCCCATTAAAACACCAGTAACCCTTTAATTACATTAGAAGTAATAGCCACTAAGGTAATTAAGGGGTTACTTATGTTTTAATGTTTGGGCATCATCCCTTTCTTCAATGATGGTGAGAACGAAGAGCAGTAGGAGGAGGAAGGCCTTCATCATGGCAAGGGTGAGTAAAACATTTATTTTATCTGTATTTTATGATACTGTATATATGATTGGGCAAAAGCTCTTTTAACCATATTTGTCTACTAGGGCTTTAGCCCATTCATGTGTGTTTTTTGGGGGTAGAGAGGGGTGGGTGAAGGTAGTTGCTGCAGGGTGTGTGGTTAAGCCTCCCGGGTGGGAAGACAGAGGTAGCAACTGCTGGTGGTAGCAACTGCTAAGATAATTAAGGGATTAACCCCTCCTTCCAACCTTTCCTGGAGGTCTAACCACCCAACCCATGGCAACAACAACCTTCACCCACCCCCTCAACCCCCCAAAAAATGGGTACTTCTGTTTAACCCCTTTATTACCCCTGTATTACCTTAGCATTTTGCCACTAAGGTAAGGAAGCTACTTTTATTACATAGGATTGAAGCAGGGGATCACCAGAGCAGAACCGCATTACTTTCAGGTCTGGAGACCCCGTGCTTCCCATGGTACAGGCACCAGTATGGGGTGCCGGTATCTCCTGCTTGTTTAAAATTCCATTCACGTGGGCCATAGCGCGTGGCATTTATACTTGCAGTAGATACCAGCAGACGAAACTGTAAGCATGGGGTCCCCGGACCTGAAGGTTATGCGGTTCATCCCTGGAGACCATCTACTTTAATCCTATGTAATAAAAATAACATAAAAACAGCCCGATCCTCTATAAGAGCTATGCAGGGAGATGTGACTTCACGGTGCATGTCCTAGCTACTTCTAGTGAATAGATTTAAAATGTTACACATCAACGTTGAAAATAGGATTTAGCCAACATGATATGTTTGTTTTTTTAAACCTTGTTTGTTCAAGTGTTTTTCATTGCTTTTTTTTTTTACCAAAGTTTTATTAAAATCAATCATTATGATCATACAGTAAATGTTGGTTTATATCAACGATACACATATTTATTGCAATTCAAGAAATGACAAGTTAAAATCTTCAGGGATAATGCACTATTGTTGCAATCTTTTTCTTGTTTCTATTTTCATATATGCGTGACGGAACTGCAAAAATCATCAAGGATTTCCCAACAGTAGAGCTGATTTCCATGGACACCCACCTCTGATGGGATTGATTTCATAGATCAATTGTGTAATTTTATTAACTGTCTAAGCATCATAAAAGTCCTTTTTCCCAAGTTTCAAACTCTGGTTTCCCAAGAAAATCTGCAAAAATGTATAGGCATCTGACGAATTCAATCAAATTGGACAATCAATTTGTTTGTTCCATAACGTTGCAATTGTATAATTGTTGTTTATATCTATATATACAGTATGTTCACACCCAATCACTGGCACTGAACATTGACTCACAAGTTTAACTAGCGCTTTACACTAATTATCACTTCAGTACATAAAAATATGTTTGAAAAAGCAGTTAATTGATATTAGAGAGAAATTGAATGTTCTTTCACATAAGGCCGGAAAGGCTCAGTTGTGGACAAGACAGTGATACTAAAAAAAAGCAATAAAGCAGACAGGATGTTTAAAACCAGGACACGGTATTGTTCACTCAGGCTTCCAGATGGCAGATTGGTATCTGAACCTAATGCAATATTTGAAGGAATTAAGAAATTCTATTCAGCTTTACTGTACATACAGATGTAGCTAGGGTTATTTTATCCTCTGTCGCGTTATGTCGGGTTATTCTGCATTATCACTGCCATTTAATCCTATGGAAGATCTGTGATATTATGTGTTATAAAGCACAATTCTGCATTATGAGCAGTTAAAATAGCATTGGCTGCAAATGCCACCGATGAAGGAAGATGGTCTCCTGAAATGCATTGGGCATTTCTTGTGTGCCTTACAGGAGCACAATGTCACCAGTGAGGACTCTCAAATGAGCAGTGGAGGGAGGTGAAGGTGCTGGGAGGAGAAGGAAAGAGATTAACAGAGACCCCGTGCTCTACCCCGGCAATTAGTTTAATTATTGGGGGGTAGAATGTGGGGTCACTGTAATTGTGGGGCTCGGTGCAGTGGTACCAACTGCACCGCCATCATGGTGGCCATGCCGGTCATCAATTGCAGGGAAGCTACTTGAAGGTTTAATACGGGATAATATTCAGGAATACCTAATGGAAAACACAATTATTAGTAATAATCAGCAAGCATAAGTCACACCAAACTAACCTTATTAGTTTCTTTGAGAAGGTAAGTAGGAATTTAGATCAGAGAAATGCAATTGATGTGGCCTACTAAGATTTTGCAAAGCCTTTTGATATGTTTACACACAAGATGTTAGTGTACAAAATAAAGGAAATTGGACTCATTAAAAATATTTGCACCTGGATTGAAAACTGGCTCAAGAATAGACAACATTGATTGAAAAATGGATGAACGATAGACATAGTTGACATAAATGGAACTGTCACGTACTGCACTGCACACATATGAGCACGTGACCTGCATATGGGACAAGGGTTAATACACAGCTGGTCCACTTTTCACCTTCTGCAAAGGTCCCTCAAATCAACAATATCTCCACTCTACAAGTCCCAATATACCATTTGCTATTGACGGCACACTTGTGAGCATGTGACTTAGATATGCAACCAGGGTTAATACACACGGCTACTCTACCCAACTTCCTTTTCTCCTGTGCAAGGTACCTTAAATGAGTTAATATTTACCCCTATCTCGATTGCAATCATATCTACTGTATACGCTGCCAACACCTAAGAAATATTAAATACATTTGCGGAGTCTGAGGTCCCTGTTTATTAAAGATAAAAACTATGCACGTAGCACACAAAAGTGGCCACAAAGTGTCCAAAATGTTACTCTCCACAAAGCGTGCACCATGTCATTCAGAGCCCAAAGTTTACTTATTTAATATTATATATATATATATACATGTAGAGGTATCAGTACCGTGTTAGCCGAGCTTCAATAATCAAAAAATAAATAGATGATACCGTTCTGTGGCTAACTAAATGCTTTTATTAATTATATATATATAATATTAAATAAGTAAACTTTGGGCTCTGAATGAAATGGTGCACGCTTTGTGGAGAGTTACATTTTGGACACTTTTTGGCCACTTTTGTGTGCTACGTGCATAGTTTTTTTGTTTATACATATATATATATATATATATATATAATATATATATATATATATATATATATATATATATATATATATATATATATATATATATATTATATATTAACACACAAGCCCAGCAAGCTCAAACGCCCACACCAACCTAATCTTGACTATACAGTATGTAATGCCACATAGAGTGCCAGAGGGCTGTGGCAAGTGAATATAGCAAACGACAGGGGGGTGCCCAATGCTACATCCAAATGACAGAACATACATGGTAATAATTACAAGAAATAATGCTTCAGTACTAATAATAATGCTAATACTAATAATAATAAAATATGTTTTTTTAGTTAGATATTTTGGCCAAAGCATCACAAGCCTGCACACCAAACGTCAAGGTAAACCACAATAAGTGCAAGTCCTACACTACACTGCATCTGTTCCCTATACCTCTGTGTGAGGGGGAAGAACCATAATAGATTCCTTACCTGCAGCAAAATGAGATCCAACATTAAAAAGGGGGAGGTGACATGAGCTTTGGGGGAGGTGCCACAACCTCCATACAACTGATTCCAGTCAGAAATTAATTAACACACAAGCCAAGCAAG
>NC_134498.1:4463922-4631422 GCF_040206685.1 Ascaphus truei
TGAGGTCAGAGAGAGTGTGAGGTCAGAGAGAGAGAGAGAGAGGGAGGTCAGAGAGAATGTGAGGTCAGAGGTCAGAGAGAGAGAGAGTGTGAGGTCAGAGAGAGAGAGTGTGAGGTCAGAGAGAGAGAGTTCTGAGAGAGAGAGTGAGGAGAGAGAGTGAGGTCAGAGAGAGAGAGTGCGGTCAGAGAGAGGTCAGAGAGAGAGAGAGTGAGGTCAGAGAGAGTTAGAGTGTGTGAGAGAGAGTGAGAGTGTCTGAGAGAGACACCAACTGCGCACTGCAACTGTTAGGTATGTTTGTACACCTATGTATGTATGTACACCTTTGTTTTTACTTTGGGCGCCGCGTAAAAATCCTGATCGCCTTGGGAGCCTTGAAAAAATTCTGATTGCCTTGGGGAGCCTTGAACCGAAAAAGTTTGGGAACCACTGCCCTAATACTTCCACACTGCCCCACCCCTCACTGAGTTTTGGGAACGCTTTGCTTTTGCAACACCTAATCCTCTAATCCTCAACCTGCTCTGGGGCCACGCTTCACAGCTTTCAAAACCTTCACGTCTGCTACCACAGACTGCCGAATCAGGTACAGAATCTACACACAACGCACAAACACAGCACACACACACATTCACACAACACCAAACACTGCAGACTGCCTCTTCAAACCCCCCCTCCCCTCCACGCCACACATCTCCCTCCCGCAACCGGACCGCGAGGCCGCGGCCTCCACTCACACACCATGGCAATGATGTCCCTCCCCCTATCCCGCCACCTCACACAGTGTAGCTCCCGCGAACCGCACAGCACGCCTCATCTCCTGCACCTCACACAGCTCCCTACCGCAACCAGACCGCGAGGCCCCCTACCCCGCTACACCATGCCACCAATGTCCATCCCCATATCCCGCTAGCTCACACAGTGTAGCTCCCGCGAACCGCACAGCACGCCTCACATCTCCTGCACCTCACACATCTCCCTACCGCAACCAGACCGGAAGGCCCCCTACCCCGCTACACCATGCCACCAATGTCCCTCCCCCTATCCCGCTAGCTCACACAGTGTAGCTCCCGCGAACCGCACAGCACGCCTCACATCTCCTGCACCTCACACAGCTCCCTACCGCAACCAGACCGCGAGGCCCCCTACCCCGCTACACCATGCCACCAATGTCCCTCCCCCTATCCCGCTACCTCACACAGTGTAGCTCCCGCTACACACCACTCCCTCCCGCTACACACCACTCCCTCCCGCTCCATTCCCTCACCGGCGGGGGAACAGGCAGGCTGCCACGCGGCGCCTAAGATGGCGGACCCCCTTCCTCCCTCGCGCTACATTCCCTCCCGCTCCACTCACCTCCCTCCCGCTCCATTCCCTCCCGCTCCATTCCCTCCCGCTCCATTCCCTCCCGCTCCATTCCCTCCCGCTCCACTCAGCTCCCTCCCCGGCGTGGGAACAGGCTGCCACGCGGCGCGTAAGATGGCGGACCCCCTTCCTCCCTCGCGGCGCCGAGTGAGAAGATGGCGGCGGCCGGAAGTACAGGTAGGTGTCGCGTGTGTGTGTGTGTGTGTGTGTGTGTGTGTGTGTGTGTGTGTGTGACACTGCCCCCCCTCCTGTCCACTGCCCCCCCTCCTGTTCACTGCCCCCCCTCCTGTCCACTGCCCCCCCTCCTGTCCACTGCCCCCCCTCCTCCTGTCCACTGCCCCCCCCCTCCTGTCCACAGCCCCCCCCCTCCTGTCCACAGCCCCCCCCTCCTGTGCACAGCCTCACCCCTCCTGCTCACTGCCCCCCTCTCCTGTCCACTGCCCCCCCTCTCCTGTCCACTGCCCCCCTCTCCTGTCCACAGCCCCCCCCTCCTGTCCACTGCCCCCCCTCTCCTGTCCACTGCCCCCCCTCTCCTGTCCACTGCCCCCCCTCTCCTGTCCACTGCCCCCCCTCTCCTGTCCACTTCCCCCCTCTCCTGTCCACTGCCCCCCCTCTCCTGTCCACTGCCCCCCCCTCTCCTGTCCACTGCCCCCCCCTCCTGTCCACTGCCACCCCTCCTGTCCACTGCCCCCCCCTCCTGTCCACTGTCCACCCCCTCCTGTCCACTATCCACCCCTCCTGTCCACTGTCCACTGCCCCCCCTCCTGTCCACTGTCCACCCCCTCCTGTCCACTGTCCACTGCCCCCCCCTCCTGTCCACTGCCCCCCCCCTCCTGTCCACTGCCCCCCCCCCTCCTGTCCACTGCCCCCCCCCTTCCTGTCCACTGCCCCCCCCCTCCTGTCCACTGCCCCCCCCCTCCTGTCCACTGCCCCCCCCCTTCCTGTCCACTGCCCCCCCCCTCCTGTCCACTGCCCCCCCCTCCTGTCCACTGCCCCCCCCCTCCTGTCCACTGCCCCCCCCTCCTGTCCACTGCCCCCCCCTCCTGTCCACTGCCCCCCCCTCCTGTCCACTGCATCCCCCTCCTGTCCACTGCCCCCCCCTCCTGTCCACTGCCCCCCCTCCTGTCCACTGCCCCCCCCTCCTGTCCACTGCATCCCCCTCCTGTCCACTGCCCCCCCTCCTGTCCACTGCCCCCCCCTTCCTGTCCACTGCCCCCCCTTCCTGTCCACTGCCCCCCCTCCCCCCTTCCCACCGCCTCCCCTCCCCCTTCCCACCGCCTCCCCTCCCCCTTCCCACCGCCTCCCCTCCCCCCTTCCCACCGCCTCCCCCCCCCTTCCCACCGCCTCCCCCCCCCCTTCCCACCGCCTCCCCTCCCCCCTTCCCACTGCCCCCCCCCTTCCCACCGCCCCCCCCCCTTCCCACCGCCCCCCCTTCCCACCGCCCACCCCCACCGCCCCCCCCTTCCCACCGCCCCCCCCCCTTCCCACCGCCCCCCCCCCTTCCCACCGCCCCTTCCCACCGCCCCCCCCCTTCCCACCGCCCCCCCCTTCCCACCGCCCCTTCCCACCGCCTCCCTTCCCACCGCCTCCAACCCCCACCGCCTCCCCACCCCCTTCCCACCGCCTCCCCACCCCCTTCCCACCACCTCCCCCCCCCTTCCCACCGCCTCCCCCCTCCCTTCCCACCGCCTCCCCCCCCTTCCCACCGCCTCCCCCCCCTTCCCCCTCCGCTCCCCTTCCCCCCCCTCTGCTCCCCTTTCCCCCCCTCCGCTCCCCTTTCCCCCCCCTCCGCTCCCCTTTACCCCCCCCTCCGCTCCCCTTTCCCCCCCCTCTGCTCCCCTTTCCCCCCCTCCGCTCCCCTTTCCCCCCCTCCGCTCCCCTTTCCCCCCCTCTGCTCCCCTTTCCCCCCCTCTGCTCCCCTTTCCCCCCCTCCGCTCCCTTTTCCCCCCCTCCGCTCCCTTTTCCCCCCCCTCCGCTCCCCTCCACCCCCCCTCCCCTCCCCTCCACCCCTGCACCCCCCTCCCCTCCACCCCCCTCCCCTCCCACCCCCTCCCACCCCTTCCCCCCCTCCTCTAACCCTTCCCCCCCCCCGAACCTCTAACCCTTCCCCCCCCGCTCCTCTAACCCTTCCCCCCCCACTCCTCTAACCCTTCCCCCCCCCACTCCTCTAACCCTTCCCCCCTCCTCTAACCCTTCCCCCCTCCTCTAACCCTTCCCCCCTCCTCTAACCCTTCCCCCCTCCTCCACCCCTTGCCGCCCTCCTCCACCCCTTGCCCCCCTCCTCCACCCCTTGCCCCCCTCCACCACCCCCTCCTCCCCTTCCCGCCACCCTTCGCCTTCCTGCCCGCCTTACTGCCTCCCCACCCCCGCCTCTGCCTTTCACCCGCCCTTACTCCGGCCGCCTCTGCCTTTCACCCACCGCCTCACAGCCGCTGCACGCACTCAACAGACACCCGCCACACTCGACACATACCTGCCGCCACACACACCTGCTGCCTCCCGCCCCTACGCACCGACATCACTGTCCCACCACCTCACACCCTAGCAGGACCCCCACGCACAGACAGCACTCACAACCCACGCGCCACCCGCCGCCTCACACCCTAACAGGATCCCCACTCACAGACAGCACTCACAACCCACGCGCCACCCGCCGCCTCACACCCTAGCAGGACCCCCACTCACAGACAGCACTCACAACCCACGCGCCACCCGCCGCCTCACACCCTAGCAGGACCCACACTCACAGACAGCACTCACAACCCACGCACCACCCGCCGCCTCACACCCTAGCAGGACCCCCACTCGCAGACAGCACTCACAACCCACGCGCCACCCGCGGCCTCACACCCTAGCAGGACACACGCCTCACATTTTTACATCACTTATGGCACCAAAATATACATTGTACTGTGGTGTGGTTACAATAAACCATTTTTATACAACATCGTATTACATTTTCTTCCATCTTTCTTTTCAATATTATTATCCAACCTTTACAACAAATACTCACCTATTGTTCCACAATTTATAAATAATACTACCTATTACGCATTTACATCCCGGGCAACGCCGGGTCTCTCAGCTAGTATATTATATATGTGTGCACAGTGAATGTATAAATAAAACTAAATACTGGTGTTCAATATAAATTAATAAAGTGTTTATTTATGTGCGTGTTTAATGTGAATTATTAAAGTGTTTATTTATATACGTGTCAACCAATTTTAGAATAATGATAAATGTGAATACAATACATAGATATACCACATGTATATTAAAAAGCGTATATTTCATGATGTAAGTGTACAGCTATACAAAAAATGCATTTAACAGATAATTTCATACTCATAATGCAAGAATAGGAGTACACGATAATGATGAAATCGTTAAATAACAAAATGGATATACTTGCTAATATCTGAAATCCCCAATAGAAAAATAGAAAAGATTTAATTAACCAAGAATGCTTTTAAATCAAATTCAATGTTGAGGCCTAATGGGGGTAGAGTGCGTAGTTCGTAAATCCAATAGGATTCTCTCCTCCCCAATAGGCTCACAACCCCTCAGGGTTTCAATGGCTATACATTTTAGTCCCTTGGGATTCTGACCATGCACTTGAAGGAAATGACTTGATAAGTTATGTGTAGTTAAATCCCTTTTTATGTTGTATATGTGTTCATATAAACGTCTCTTAACAGATCTGGTGGTCATACCCACATACTGCAGACCACATGGACATTCAAGTAAATTAATTACATGTGAACTATTACAAGTAATATGTTGTTTAATTGTATAGTTTTTTAAAGTGTTGCTGGATGTGAATGATGATTTTTTTAGACTATATTTACAAGCTGTACATCTATTACAAGGGAAATATCCTTTACACACAGTGGTGTTACGACAAACAGGTTGCAGCGATGGACAGCTTGGAGCCAGCTTTTGTCCTATATTAGGTGCTCTAGTGAATATGATTTTCAGATGATCTGGCAATATGCCCTCCAGTTCTTTATCTTTTTTTAAGAATAGGCCAATATTTTTGAATAATTTTACGTATGTTGGGTGCCATTTGGTTGTATTGAGTCATAAATGCCAAATTTAACGATTTATCAATTTTTTTCTTTTTGTATTTCAAAAGGCTGGATCTGTCCATCGCTGCAACCTCAGTAATGGTATAGTCCAACATGTTTGGGGAATACTTCCTATCAATGAACTTAGATTTAAGATCTTTAGCTTGGATATTGAATGTCTCTAAACTGGAACTATTTCGTTTTAATCTAATGAATTGTCCTTTCGGTATATTAGTAACCCATGATGGATTATGATGACTATGTGCGTGTAAATAATTATTTGATTGAACAGTTTTAAAAAACGTGCTAGTGTATATAAGATTATCTTTAGCTGAAATGACTAAATCCAAATATTCAATAGATGTGGTGCTAGAAGTGAGAGACATTCAATATCCAAGCTAAAGATCTTAAATCTAAGTTCATTAGATTTAAATTTGGCATTTATGACACAATACAACCAAATGGCACCCACCATACGTAAAATTATTCAAAAATATTGGCCTATTCTTAAAAAAGATAAAGAACTGGAGGGCATATTGCCAGATCATCCGAAAATCATATTCACTAGAGCACCTAATATAGGACAAAAGCTGGCTCCAAGCTGTCCATCGCTGCAACCTGTTTGTCGTAACACCACTGTGTGTAAAGGATATTTCCCTTGTAATAGATGTACAGCTTGTAAATATAGTCTAAAAAATCATCATTCACATCCAGCAACACTTTAAAAAACTATACAATTAAACAACATATTACTTGTAATAGTTCACATGTAATTTATTTACTTGAATGTCCATGTGGTCTGCAGTTTGTGGGTATGACCACCAGATCTGTTAAGAGACGTTTATATGAACACATATACAACATAAAAAAGGGTTTAACTACACATAACGAATCGAGTCATTTCCTTCAAGTGCATGGTCAGAATCCCAAGGGACTCAAATGTATAGCCATTGAAACCCTTACACCTAAATGGAGAGGAGGCAATGTTGTGAGCCTATTGGGGAGGAGAGAATCCTATTGGATTTACGAACTACGCACTCTACCCCCATTAGGCCTCAACATTGAATTTGATTTAAAAGCATTCTTGGTTAATTAAATCTTTTCTATTTTTCTATTGGGGATTTCAGATATTAGCAAGTATATCCATTTTGTTATTTAACGGTTTCATCATTATCGTGTACTCCTATTCTTGCATTATGAGTATGAAATTATCTGTTAAATGCATTTTTTGTATAGCTGTACACTTAAATCATGAAATATACGCTTTTTAATATACATGTGGTATATCTATGTATTGTATTCACATTTATCATTATTCTAAAATTGGTTGACACGTATATAAATAAACACTTTAATAATTCACATTAAACACGCACATAAATAAACACTTTATTAATTTATATTGAACACCAGTATTTAGTTTTATTTATACATTCACTATGCACATACAGGTAAACCCCATTATAACGCGCTTCGTTATAACGCGATTCGGTTATAACGCGGTTTTCCCGTGGCTCCCGTTTTTTTTTTTTGCACATGCACACACTGCACACACTCTCACTGCACATACTGCACACACACTGCTCACTGCTCACACTTCACACACTGCACACACACTGCTCACTGCTCACACTGCACACACTGCACACTGCACACAACACACACTCTCACTGCACCCACTGCTCACTGCACCCACTGCACACACTGCACACACTGCACACTGCACACAACACACACTCTCACTGCACACACTGCTCACTGCACACACTGTACACACTGCACACACTGCACACTGCACACACTCTCACTGCACACACTGCACACTGCACACAGCACACACTGCTCACACTGCTCACTGCACACAGCACACACTCTCACTGCACACACTGCACACACTGCACACACACTGCTCACTGCTCACACTGCACACTGCACACACTCTCACTGCACACACTGCTCACACTGCACACTGCACACAGCACACACTCTCACTGCACACACTGCACACTGCACACAACACACACTCTCACTGCACACACTGCTCACTGCTCACACTGCACACACTCTCACTGCACACACTACTCACACTGCACACTGCACACAGCACACACTCTCACTGCACACATTGCACACTGCACACACTCTCACTACACACAGCTCACAGCTCTCACAGCACTCAGATGTCAGCAGCCCAAACCCCCCCCACATGTCAGCAGCCCACCCCTCACATGTCAGCAGCCCACCTCCCCCTCACATGTCAGCAGCCCACCCCCCCCCCTCACATGTCAGCAGCCCACCCCCCCCCCTCACATGTCAGCAGCCCCCCCCTCACATGTCAGCAGCCCACCCTCCCCTCGCCATGGGAAGGCAGCATGAATATAATAGGATTATCTCACTTGTCATGTACAGCCCTGCCTGAGGCATTACTTTAAACCCTTCTCCTGCCCAAGGGTACTTGCAGCTTGCTGCCTGGCCTATTGCTGGTTAACCCTTTCGATGCTGGATTTAACATCTTTTGTCCTTCAGCCGCCATTTTAACACCACACACACACACACACACACACACACACACACACACACACACACACACACACACACACACACACACACACATACACACACACACACACACACACACACACACACACATACACACACACACACACACACACACACTTTAAGTGTTGGTGTACTCACCCCATTTCCCACTGCCATCTCCTTCCCCGTGGGCTGTCACGCGGTGACAGGGGGAAGCGGGGACCGGAGGGACATGCCCGCTCCCATCTCCTTCCCTGCGGGCTGTCACGCGGTGACAGGGGGAAGCGGGGACCGGAGGGACATCCCCGCTCCCATCTCCTTCACCATGGGCTGTCACGCGGTGACAGGGGGAAGCGGGGACCAGAGGGAAATCCCCGCTCCCATCTCCTTCCTTGCGGGCTGTCACGCGGTGACAGGGGGAAGCGGGGACCGGAGGGACATCCCCGCTCCCATCTCCTTCACCATGGGCTGTCACGCAGTGACAAGGGGAAGCGGGGACCGGAGGGACATCCCCGCTCCCATATCCTGTCCCGCGGGGTGAAGGGTGCTGCTGGAGGGAGAGGGTGATGATGCGCCGATGCGGCGGCAATTTTTTTTTCCTCGACCCCGTTACTAACGCGGTGGTCTCGGGGTGGACCCTGAGGACTGCGATATATCGGGGTTTACCTGTATATATAATATATATAATGTATTTATCAAATATATACACTTTAAGCACATTTAGATTGCACATATAATTACATAATGGTTATGTATAAACCACAATATGTTTTATGTTGTCTTCTAAATGATTAGGTTGTCACTTTTATGTTATGTGTTGTATATCAGCTGAGGTTTGTCTTATTCATAATCTGCAGCGCTATAACAGAATGTCTATACTCACAAGTGCGCATGTGCAGAACGTCACAGGTGAAATTAATTATTTTTAATGAACATTCTATATAATGGACAATTCTGGACAGATCAATTATACCCCTGATGAAGGAAGCAGCAGCTTCTGAAACGCATAGGGTGGTCACGCTGACACTACTGCCTTATCAATCTAAAGTATCCCCCTTCCACGGACTATTGTGTGGAATCTGCTGATGTGAGTTGACTAACATCATTCAGTCCTTGGTGAATCTGCCGCCGCTGTTCCTCGATCAACTGCACATCTTCCGGTGTATCGAGGGAGGCAATCCGCCCACACACCGGCTGGTGTGTGCAACCCTTCACCAACAGAAGATCTTCTGTGCAGCTGCAGCTTACCGGAATAGAGAGGGGATACTCTCAGATATATCCACCGCTTGCCCTTATCATCCATCTGGTGAGTGGGCATTTTTATCATTGCAGCAGTGTGTCAATCTGACCTAATTCAATTCCTCATATATTTTATTATTTTTCATATGTCCTATGTATGTTTTTATTAAATGTTTATATATTTAATTATTACCTGTTGAACTCTCAGCTGTTTGTTATCTGTATTGTATGTTTGTTTGTCACTTTATCAAACAGTATTATGCTTTGCACTATGTTTTTCTCTTTTTTTAAGCTTTCAACACAACATTTGGAGCCACTTCAAGATCCCTTTATCCAACAGGCTCGGATTTTCTATCCTTTTGTTTTATATTATAGGCGCTGTAGATACACATTCTTTTCCACTCTGTTCTGTTCTGACCTTGGGGGTCAGTTTTGTATCATTGGCAGCCCCTTATTTGTGGGTAATATTCCATATTTAAGGTTGTATATTGTATTACACCATCTATTCATATAGTTAGCGCTACCTATTCTGTTTTTTGCTAAATACTGATGTACTGCATATTCTTATGTGGCATTTCACTGTAACTTTGCAGGATTATACTGATGTCATCAGCAGTATACAGTCACATGTTTTAATAGTATATTGCTGTATTAGTTTTGTGCACATATGCTTTATTAATATTTTGGTGTGTGGTTTATTTACACTTTCAGGGTGATTTGTAAGATTGTCTCACTCCTCCCTGCTCTGAAACTGATCCCATGGCGACGGATACATTTTGTCCAGCCCTGTGAGTACAGTCTTGATTGGTGCACACCCCCCTTTTCTTCCCCCCCCTGACGGCCGGGTCATGCTGACGTCATCATGGGGGAGTGCTCAGTCTGGGGAGAGGTGTGGCTGTGGCTGCAGTCCTCCAAGACAGCTCTATGCTGTATTGCCAGGGATTTAGACCTAGACGTCTGACGTCACTAGGGGGCGCCATACGGTCGCTCTGATGTCATCATGTGGGCGTCAACGTCCTGGTTATGTGGCAGAACAGGGAGGGGTGAATATCATGGGGGTGGTATATATTTTGACTGTTTTCTTGTGTTTGGTAGCCTTCACCTTGAGAAAGGCAGTATTAGACTGCCGAAACGTTGGATTTTATGGCATATTAAACCTCCTTTTGAGTAAGACCGTGTGCCTGCTTCTTCTTCTTAATACAAGTTAAAACACACAACATCTCCTTTATTTAAGTACAGCAGGTCAAAACATGTACAGTACAGTTCAACACAACAGTATGGTCTTACCTGTGATTAAAAAATATTATTTATTCATAAAATATACAAAACGCAACATCTCCTTTATTAAAGAACGGGAAGTCAAAACATTTACAGTGGAATGGTGTGCAGAACAGTCAGTCAGGCCTGCACCACTACAGTCCTCGAGGGCCGCAAACAGGCCCAGTTTTCAGGCCAACCTTGAAAACCGGGCCTGTTTGCGGCCCTCGGGGACTGGAACAAAACATTTACCAAACATTTACAACAGTTGAACACTCACGCAAAAGCGTACCCCACCAGATTGTCCTTCCATAGCCGATGCCTTGCATGGCGCAAAATGCCATTAATGCAGTCTCGAACGCCTTTCATTACAGGATCTGTAATTGAAAAAAAGCGCCGCAATTCATCCAGAATGGTCTTTCTTAAATTGTCAGGAAGCGCCTTTTTTAGGCGATTTCCTTCATAGTTCACTTTGAAGGCCCACTCGCAGTACATCAAGTAGGACACATGGTGCTTAAAAATTAACAAGGCATACTTGTGGGGTGCACCAGCACTCATCACCCTATACTTCTCCCTGTGTGTCGGTGGCATATCGCGCAGGATGATGTCGGGCACCGTATCGATGCGAGCGAATGTAGGTGTTCTTCTGTGAGCGTGTGTGCTTGTGGCCGCGAGCGAGGGTAGGCTGTCTGGGAGGAAGCTTTCCTCCTGTCTTGGTCGCCGTGTTGTCTCCTGGCGTGGTCTTGACGGGGTTGTCATGTTATCCTCCTCCTCAACGGCATACATGTACACTAAATCTTCTGGTTGAGGGGGTGCGCTTGGTGATAGAAAGTGGTTGATGCTCCCATTCATCATATCCATGCCACCCTCCTGCTCCGGTTTCGGGGATACAGGGCCATGAACACCGAGCAAATTATGTATCCCTGGTATGTCAGCCTCTATCTTCTCCATCCGTCGATCCATCCGTTGATCCATATTTAGCATCCGTTGCTCCATATTTAGCATGGTCTCCAGAAGCAGATCTATCTTTGCCAGCACAATAGAGTTCCCGGGGATATCCCCACTTATCCCATTCAGCATCCGGTCTAACGAGCTGCTTCTTGTGCATGGCGTGCTGTGGACATCTGGGTGGATGGGTGCTACGGAGGATGAGATGGGGGTTCCATGGAGGGAAGCGGCAGCGTCGTCGAAGAAGGGTGGAGGAGGTGACCTGTGGATATCCGAAAGAGGAGAAGCGACCGCGTCATCGAAGAGGGATGGAGAAAGTGACTTCTGGATTTCTGGGCGAGAAGCAGCAGAGTTGTCTAAGCGCAAAGGAGAAAGTGACCCGTGGATTTCAGAGGCACCAGCGGCAGCGGCGTCAAATAGAGCTGGTGAAGATGGCCTGTGGGTTTCCGGGAGGGCGGCGGCAGCGTGATGAGTAGTGGAGAAGATGGGCTGAAGATTTCCGGGAGAGCGGCGGCAGAGTCGTCGAAGCGTATGGGAGGAAGTGGTCTGCGGGTTCGATGGGTTGGCTGCCATTTGTTTTGCATTTAGTGTACATAACCGTATTTCTTCTTGACATAATAAGGCTGACGTCTATTAAAACCATTAGCCTTTGGAGTCAGCAGAAGGTTTTCTTGATTGGCCTTAGCCTGTCCCTTTGGCCTTGGCGTGGAAACGGCTGCCGCCTTTCGCTTTTCTGCATGACCGGCACGGCAGAGGCGAGTAGGTTCCTGCGTCTGTAGAATCGGGGTTGATCCATGGAAGCAGATGGCACAATGCAGTATCTGGACAAGGGCAAGTTCAGATAAAGATCATCGAGTTGTGGGCTATGCAAAGTGTGTAACCTTTAATGCATGGCGACCAGGTACAGGTGTTGAAAGTGGGTGTACTCTAACGTGAGTCATTACCATATAAATACACCATCCATTTTGTGGATTCACTGCACATTGAATACACATCGACTAAACATCGAAAATACATTCTTGTGTTTGTATTTATTTCTACTCGCAGCAATGCCTGTTAAAAAAATTTCAAAGGAGCTCAGCATGCGAATTAAGGAGATGTACACGAGCGGACACTGAATTGCTGCTATGCAACGCTGGTTAGCTACTTCTGGCATCGTTGTGCCAGCAACCACCGTGAGCTATCATGCACACGGTATAACCAGAGAACGCAAAAGGACACCAACAGTAACGAATGCGTAAGTATATTTAATAACTACATTTATTTCTTTTTTTATAAAATATTGTACTGTAGATCTACTAGTGTACTGTAATAGTGTACTGTAGATCTACTGTATCTAATTTTATAGTTTTTTCGGTATATTTATATAACAACAGTATATGTATATTTTTTATATTGCTGCATATTAATAGAACAATATATTGTGTACTGTAGATCTACTGTATCTAATTTTTTAGTTATTTCGGTATATTTATATTACAACAGTATATATTTTTTATATTGCTGCATATTTATAGAACAATATCCAATTGTATACTATTTTTACGCCAAATGATGTGCTGTGCTTGTTGCCTACTGCACTGTAACTTACCGGATTGTTTTTCTGTACATTGTAGGGAGACAACTCTTCTGGTCGACAAAATAAGTGAGGAGAATGATGAGAAGAGTGCATTAAGGGTCAAATACACTTTGCAGGAAAAAAACAATCTAACTGTATCCGAGACCAGCATAAAGATGATGAGATGCAGAATTGGATGGAAATATGGACGTGTGAGGTTAGTACTGGACAGTACATGAGGTAAAAGTGTTGTTTAAGAAACTGTACTGTACCGCTAAAATTATTTATTCCTTGTCATTACAGAGCGTACCCCATGATAAGGGACGTTAACAAAATCAAGAGAGTGGTCCAGGCCCAGGCATGGATCGACAGTGGAGAAACTTTCCAGGATTGCATCTTCACTGACGAGTCTACTGTATCGCTGGAGAGATTTGCCACCTTTGCATTCCACAAAAAAGGTCGCATATATATGAAGCCATGGCCAAAACACCCAGTGAAGATGCATGTGTGAGGTGCCATATCTAGGCCTGGGCCAGGATGCATTGTCATCTTTGAAGGTAAAATATATAAAATATAATGTAGCCTTATGCACTGTACTGTACTAGTGTGCAGTTTTTTGAGCACTTTTCTTTTCTTGTTATTGGAATCATGAATAAAGCTTTCTTCCAAGACAAAATTGTGCCTGAGATTGGGGAATACATCACACGCGAGTTCCCGGATGGTCACCGTTTCTACCAGGACAACGATCCGAAGCACACCGCGTCAACAGCGCATATTCATGAGCGCGGTATCAACTGGGTGAAGACGCCAGCGGAGTAAGCGCGGTAACCGTGTCTCATTTTTTCCCCACTGTTTTTACTGTGTACTGTATCTCTTAAACTAATTGTCCTTTTTTCCAATGACAGATCGCCAGACTTCAATCCGATCGAAGTGGTCTGGCATCAGCTGAAGGACCATATCCGGAAAGTGGTGAAACCCTCCAAAAAGGATGAGTTGGCAAAAGGCATAATGAGTTTTTGGAACGATGTACTCACCGTGGAACGCTGCAATAAATATATTGACCATATTGCGACTCTGTTGCCCATTGTGATCGCGCGTAAGGGGCAAGCATCAGGAAGGTAGTATGGTATAGTACTGTACTGTAGTATTGTAAGTACAGTATGATACAGGTAAGTATGGCACAGATTTTTTCTTTCCTAGTAGTCAGAGTATACAGTAGTTCCAGTATAGACTAGTTTGACAGTACTAACTGCATACACTATGCCATAATGCCATAATACAGTATGCACCTACAGTACAGTGAATACAAAAAGGGGATGGGGGAGCACAATAGTTGGAAACAGGCAGTGTTATGGATCTAATAAATGCTCTTAAGGTCAAGCAGTTGTATCCTGAGCAAGTTTGGTAGCTCAGGTGGCTGATGTCTAATTGGAAGGGAAAACACACATGGGTTTGTATGTGTTGGTGAGATGGTAAAATAAAAGTATATATAACTTACACGGCCTTGTATAAGCTCAGTCACATCAAGGTTTCTTTGAGAATCCCGTGCTCTTCCGTTGATGCTTTTCCCCTTGCGGTGTGGGTACTTCTTCTTGTTGTCTATGCCGCTATCTTCGTTGGTTCAGGTTGCCGCTCCAGGGGGATTTCCTCTCGTGTAAACAGAAAAGGGGGATAGGATTAACACATATACATATATACGTCGATGAGGGGGAGGATGGCGTGTCTATAGACCACTAAAAAAATTATTAAAATCTGGCACTCACACGGGCTAATGTGAGTGTATTCTTATCTTGGTATCTTGTTCATTTAGGGGTGTTGCCCGATCAATAACAGGTGATGAAAGGGTAGGGTACAAAGGTATAAATAGTAGATATAACACAATACTCACACGGGCCAGTGTGAGTACACACTCCAAGCGGTATCTTTGCTCTTCTGTTCCTGATGTAGCTAGTGGTGAAGATGGGGTTAACACATATAAAAGACACTAGGGTCTGCAGGGTAAAAACTAATTTTAATAAAAATCATGAGAAATAAAACAACACAAAAAATAATAAAAACAGAAACCAAGCGCTTCTGTGGGACAGTAAAAGCAAGGGGGGGGACAGTGTGGTGTATAGTGGTAGGGGGTCTCGCCTTCCGCGTCCGGATGGGGAGCTACAACTACACCTCTGTCTCCTCTGTGATATGCTGTCAAATGTTCCAGATGAAAGAGCAATGCGTTTCGTCCAAGTACTGGACTTCCTCAGGCTCTGAGGAAGTCCAGTACTTGGACGAAACGCGTTGCTCTTTCATCTGGAACATTTGACAGCATATCACAGAGGAGACAGAGGTGTAGTTGTAGCTCCCCATCCGGACGCGGAAGGCGAGACCCCCTACCACTATACACCACATTGTCCCCCCCCCCTTGCTTTTACTGTCCCACAGAAGCGCTTGGTTTCTGTTTTTATTATTTTTTGTGTTGTTTTATTTCTCATGATTTTTATTAAAATTAGTTTTTACCCTGCAGACCCTAGTGTCTTTTATATGTGTTAACCCCATCTTCACCACTAGCTACATCAGGAACAGAAGAGCAAAGATACCGCTAGGAGTGTGTACTCACACTGGCCCGTGTGAGTATTGTGTTATATCTACTATTTATACCTTTGTACCCTACCCTTTCATCACCTGTTATTGATCGGGCAACACCCCTAAATGAACAAGATACCAAGATAAGAATACACTCACATTAGCCCGTGTGAGTGCCAGATTTTAATACATTTTTTAGTGGTCTATAGACACGCCATCCTCCCCCTCATCGACGTATATATGTATATGTGTTAATCCTATCCCCCTTTTCTGTTTACACGAGAGGAAATCCCCCTGGAGCGGCAACCTGAACCAACGAAGATAGCGGCATAGACAACAAGAAGAAGTACCCACACCGCAAGGAGAAAAGCATCAACGGAAGAACACGGGATTCCCAAAGAAACCTTGATGTGACTGAGCTTACACAAGGCCGTGTAAGTTATATATACTTTTATTTTACCATCTCACCAACACATACAAACCCATGTGTGTTTTCCCTTCCAATTAGACATCAGCCACCTGAGCTACCAAATTGCTCAGGATATAACTGCTTCACCTTAAGAGCATTTATTAGATCCATAACACTGCCTGTTTCCAACTATTGTGCTCCCCCATCCCCTTTTTGTATTCATTGCCTATAAGGGTCCTGGATAGATCCTGCTGGGGTTTCGAGTCACAAGAGGACATCACCTGAAAACCACTTACAGGCAGTATCACTCCACTCTCCTCACACTTCCATACATCAGATAAGCCATACAGAGATAGTGCCCGGGTACCTCCTCAAACAACCTACAGTACAGTAACTGCTCAATTTTTTTCTTTCCAGAGAGAGCAGCACCAGCCATCTGGTTACATAGTATTTAACAGTAGTCAGAGTATACAGTAGTTCCAGTATAGACTAGTTTGACAGTACTAAATGCCTACTGTAGTCCAATGTGGAGTAGCTATACAGTACACAATGCCATAATACAGTATGCACCTAACTGCTCAATTTTTTTCTTTCCAGAGAGAGCAGCACCAGCCATCTGGTTGCAAAGTATTTAACAGTAATCACAGTATATAGTAGTTCCAGTATAGACAAGTTTAACAGTACTACACATCACACAATGCCATAATACAGTACGCACATAACTGCACTCATTTTTTTTTCTTGTCTTTTGAGGAAAAAAGGATGGACTAGGGGAGAGGGGGGGGGGGTGTTGTGTACAGTCTGAACTGTTTGTACAGTCAAGTGTACAGTATATAAACAGCAGTAATGATGTACTCAAAACCTCTCCTCCCTCAATGAACTACTGTACTGAACACAGAATGAGGAAGAAGATCAAGACGGAAAAAATTATATTACTATATATATATTATAAATGATATATTATTAAATAATATTATTATCAATGTGCATTATTCATGTTTATTCACTGGCCCTCAATTTCAATCTGCCAGAAGAACTTAATAAAATAAATAAATATTTATTTACATTCATGCTAATCATAATCATTGACAACAACTCCCCCCCACACCTACAGTACACCAAAGAAAAAGAATGAATGACAAAACAACATGAATAAGTTAATGGATTTTTTAACTCTCAATTCTCACAATGCTGTGCAAATCAGATTTACATATCAAATTCGAGAAGGGATTTTTCCAAAGCGATACTGCAAACAAAGCCTCAAAGGGTTGGAGGGGGGGGGGTGAGTCATGCTCAGTAATCAGCTAGCTCCCATCTCAAAGTGGATTACACGCAGGCACAGTGAGGTGACTGACGCTCGGCTAGGGACGGATTAAAAACACAATGACAAGCTTCAGAAAATGAATGACTCTGTGGAGGTGTCTGTCGATAAGAGTTTCAAAACCTTGAGCGAGCCTTGTGTGTGTGCGTGGGGGAGGGGGCTGCATGAAGGTTTAGCTGTGCAGCAGTTCAAAGAAATGACATAATTTCAAAAGGCTGTTCATCATAATAATTTGATCCCTGAACCCCAAAAAACAGTACGTAAATAACACACAAATCAACCATGTGCAGTCAAACGCACAGGGTCACAGTCAAAAGCTAGAGCACAGATTGAATATCGTAATATCAAGATGGTTTTTTCAGGCTTGTGGAGAAAATAACAATTTAAAAATTAGAATAAAAATGTATTTATTTTTTTGGTCACTCACTCAAGCAAGCAGTTGTGGGTGAAGTTACAGGCGCATGCGCAGTAATCAACTAGCTCCCATCCCAAAGAGGATTACACGCAGGCGCACTGATTAAAAACACAATGGCAAGCGTTTTATATTTATTTTTTTTGTTCCTGGTAAAATAAATATTTATTTACATTCCTGCTTATCATAATCATTGACAACACCTCCCCCCCCCCACACCTACAGTACACCAAAGAAAAAGAATGAATGACAAAACAACATGAAACAGTTAATGTTTTTTTTAACTCTCAATTCTCACAATGCTGTGCAAATCTGATTTACATATCAAATTCGAGAAGGGATTTTTCCAAAGCGTTACTGCAAACAAAGCCTCAAAGGGTTGGAGGGGGGAGGGGTTGGGTGAGTCATGCGCAGTAATCAGCTAGCTCCCATCTCAAAGAGGATTACACGCAGGCGCAGTGAGGTGACTGGCGCTCAGCTAGGGACGGATTAAAAAAACAATGACAAGCTTCAGATAATGAATGACTCTGTGGAGGTGTCTGTCGATAAGACTTTCAAAACCTTGAGCGAGCCTTGTGTGTGTTCGTGGGGGAGGGGGCTACAGGATTCAGCTGCATGAAGTTCAAAAATTATGACATATTTTAATTTCAAAAGGCAGTTCATCATAATAATATAATCCCTACACCCCCAAATACTGTACGTAAAAAGCACACAAATAAACCATGTGCAGTCAAAAGCACAGGGTCGCAGTCAAAAGCTACAGCACAGATTGAATATCATAATACAGTATCAAGATCGTTTTTGCAGGCTGCTTGTGGAGAAAAGCAGTGGTGGGCGAAGTTACAGGCGCATGCGCAGTAATCACCTGCAGGAATGTGATTGAAACCAGACACACGTTCAAAGGAATGGTGTTGGAGAGATGTACAGTGGCGGCCGCTTTTATTCTTCTGCGGCCTTTTCCCCGCGATTTTAAAAATCGCGGGCAAATCGGGGCAAATCGCGGGATGATGCGGCCCGTTCACGGCCGTTTTGTGCATCTGCGGGCATTGCCGGGCATTGCCATTGTCTAGCGTTAAGCTCGCCATTGTTCAGCGCTAAGTGCTTTCTTTGTCTAGCGCTATTAGCGCTGTCAGCTGTTATCAGCTGTTTTCGGGCTGTTTTCGGGCCGCGTGGAGAAGACCCGTGACCACCGGCAAACATGCCCGAAAATTTTCGGGTATGTTTTAGGATAAACGTGGTCGCAGCAGTACTGCATTGTAGAGAAGATAAGAAGTTGAAATACCCTGCAGTGCAGTTAATTATCCTGAGCGAGGGGAGAGCTCTGTTTATGCCGAAATGTGACACTGTTACAGTACTGTACACGCCTATGCGTTTCAACAATTTTCAAATGAGACATACTGTACAGTACAGCACTGCAAATGCATGTATAATGTAAATATGCAAATTTACAATTACTGCGTGCGCACACACAGACTGTGTACTGACATAGGTTGAACCGCGAAGGTATTAGACTTCTAAGACAACAGCTTGCAAACGCCCCCTTGAGTTTTTACACGGCATTGCAGTATAACAGACAGCGAGAATAAAATGCTAATAGCACGAGCGATAAAATAACGCAATTCACTCCGGACCAAAAAAAAAAAAAACGCATCTGACCGAGATTATCAGAGAGCCGTGGAGCCAGCCGATTTAGACTCCACTGTAAGGCCACTGTAAGTCACATTATTTCTGCATATTATGGGACATAGCTTCATTAAATAGTTCTTGTGTTCTAAGGTACAGGTGGTGCCTTCACATTGTTTAAAAAAAAAATCTAAATATGTACACTTGTTGTGTTTGTTGCATCTGTGTATTAATATATTTTTTCTGTTTGTCTTTTTATTTCTTAAATTTGTTTTATTCCATCACATTATTTTCATTTTTGTTCATGTATAATGTTAACTGTAGTTTAATAATACTGTGTTAGGTCATTGAGATTCACCCCCACCCTCTCCCCCCTCCCCTTATTCCCTTCCATCGTGCCTTCCAACCAAGTTTACCACTCTGGCATTTTGTTGTGCTTCTCTGCGATTGCCTGGGGATGTGTGACGTGCAGGGGCGGGGCTTAGGGCTGCCTGTGTCCTGCGGGGCGTTTTTCTCCCCCTCACACTTCCCCTTCACCTATGTCATACATCCGGGTACCTCTTCTAGGTCCTTGGTCTATGACAGTGGGGGCGTGTTGCTGGGGGTGGAGTGTCTCACGATACAGTGGCGTTATTCCCTTCTCCCTCTCAGACCATCCGTCCAGCTCTTCTGTACATCCGGGCACTTCGGTGCTCCTCGCAGGGATTGGTTGCGATGTGGTGACGCGGGGGGGCAGGACATCTTGACGGCTATATCCGGTAAATGAATTTCTAAGTGTATTACTCTTTGACAAAGTGCTGCACAAGCGCGAAACACGTTAGAGGATCACTTGGCCCACCTGTATGTTCCTGTGTACTTCCCTCATGGATTAAAATTACCTTGTTTTAATAGCACTTAATTGTTTGGACCCCATTTTTGCTGCTGTGTTCTTCTGGTTCCTAGTGTATAGTGTACATGGGAAAGAAGTCATTTCTGAGGCTCCTTAGCTATACACAGATTAAAAATATGAGCACACATACAGTAACAAAAGTATTTTGTATGAATTAAGTGTTGTATTTGTACAGGATAATAAAGGGAAAAGGAGTAATACAAAAATAGAACATCGCTTCTTCTTCTGAATGTAAAATATTTTTTCCGCTCATGCGTGTACAGTATGTCTAATTGGAACCGCATTTGCGTGTCATCCCATTTAGGTGCATGTGTGTATGTCTCACTGGAACCTTGTTGAAACACATATGTATGTCATCACATTTAGGCGCAAGCGTGTATGTCTTTGAACTACAGGTACAGGTATAATCCTGCACACCCGGATGGGTGTGATACTGACTCCACATTCTTGGGGATTTGGTGAGAATGACTTCTCATTCAATGAGACATCCTTTTTTTTCTCGACATGGGCTTAACAATTTTGCATTCTTACAATCAATCACTAGCTTTTTAATTCTACAGTCATATATAATGTACTTTATTAAGTGGGTGGCATCCTGTAATTTTTATTTTGGTTGGGGGGGGGGTTCAAAACATGAACCATTCAAAAGATTTATTTGAACTAATAATCCTGCATATATACCTCCCCACCCCCCCCCCCCCACACACACACATACAAAAACACACACAAAGCCTAACAAACCAAAGTGAATTGAACTGCTTATCGACACATCCCCCAGAGCCATTCATTATGTTACAGGCTTTGTTTAACTGTGTACTGTAGAGTATTCTTGAGGCCGGTTTCACACACACGTGATCGAGTGATAAGCCCTTCTTGGGAATTTGGCGAGAATGACTTCACATTCAATGTGAATTTCAAGTCTGAAAAAAAAGACATCCTTTTTTTCTCTCAACATGTACTTACTGAAGGACTGATTTTAATAAACTATTATGTGAACCATCTTTTTGAGACATTAACAATTGTTGCCATTCTTGCAATCACTTCCTTTATAATTCTACTGTAATGTATACTGTACTGTATTTTACTGTAATTTTTATTTGGGGGGGATGGGGGAGTTCAAATGATTATCATGAATTTAAAGAAGGAACAATTTTATTTGTCCAGGATAATCAACGAAAAATGAATAAAACAAAAATACAGTAGGCCGTCTCTTCTTCAAAATGTACAATCTTGTCTTTATCTTCTTCTTAATGGCTGCATTGCATTCTATAGTTCTTTTGTCATTGAGAGAGGGAGGGATTTGGGCAAATTAAAGACTGTTACTCCAGTATTCACACAGTACAATACATTTGCACATCCGCCCACCCCCTTCCTGTAGTGCTCCAGCTCTGAAAAAAATTTTTTTTACCAGGCTTGGTGCATTAAAGGCATTGATTATTTAACAATATTGGACTATAAGGACTGTCTAACCATTTTTTTTTAGGATGCACTAAATCACTTATTTATATATCCTGTGTGGAATCCTAACTAAAAAAAACCCTATAGCTCAGCGCTTACAACCAATGTGATATGAAATATAGTGAATTGACGTGAAAAAGTTAAATAACTATAACCAAACACTGTGGGTGATTAGTGAAGCTGCCGTGGGACTCCCTCCAAGCAAATTATCCCAAAAACTTGCAAACAGAGTATACAGATTAGAAATAGTGGGATTCCCGGCGCTACAAAAGCACTTTACCCCAGTCCATAGAATTGCCCATAGGGCTCTACAGTCCTCTTGGTGGTTGATGCAGGAAAACAATAAGGCAATAACTGCTGGCTGGCACCTTGATGATCTACCTAATAGTAAATACACAAGAGAAAACACACCATTGCGCAGTAACAAGCACCAGGTAGCAATTCTATGACCAGAAATGAATGCCTACTTACAAGAAACTATCTTGATTCATAAAGTTGAGAGAATCTGTTCTTTTGCCTGCATCTTTTCCTCGACCTCACGAATCCCACGTGTTGTCGCCACTTAGTCAGCCTCTTCAATTGGAGCTCCATGGATCCCCTGTGAGTCCCCAAGGAGAGAATGACAAGGGAAGAGATAGTGCAGACTGCTAGAAATTTTAATTAAAATTGACACCTGGCCAAGAACTAAAAACGCAGATTGGCAGAACATGCATATAACATTAAAAGGGGTTTGGAGACACATAGTGTCTCCAACCACTTTAAGATAATACACAATCAAAAACCAGATGGCCTTATATGTAGGGGAATAGATTGTCCAAAAGCTAGTTGGAGTTGGGGTGACAGGCTCAATTATGTATCCAAAAGGGAGAGCTTTTGGATATATACTTTGAAGACCCTGTCACCCAAAGGCCTCAACATAGATTTCGATCTGGCCTCCTTTTTAAAGGAATAACATACTGCAGTAAGAATGTGTGTGTGTATATATATATATAGCAACTGTAGATATTCCTGTATATTCATTTGCATGTCTTAGACAGGTCTGCAACCCTGTCTTTCACCATTATCACGTTATCATGTGAAAGACAGGGTTGCAGACCTGTCTAAGACATGCAAATGAATATACAGGAATATTTACAGTTGCTTTATGCTTTACTGTGGAGGGTTTTTGTCACTTTTTTTACTCACCATAACCTTAATAAGTATATATATATAAAAGAAAAATTTTGCTTGGATTTATTTGTCACTTTTTTTACTCACCATAACCTTAATAAGTATATATATATTTTTTTTTTTGCTTGGATTTATTTTTTGCTTGGATAATGCTGCTTAATCACAGGGTGTTTAGCACTCTAGCAGGATTGCCCATTCATTAAGTAAAATGTTTTTATTGTAGATATTTCATTTTAGGGATTTCATGTATTTTATTGTGTTTACATGCTTAATTGTACCATAAGGGTTGTGTAATACGCTCCAGGGTATAAATAGCATTAGCATTGCTTAACTCCACATACACTGTATGTGTACATCTCTGCATTGTGGGCATGGCTTGTGCTATGATGTGTTGCACCCGCCCTTTCCCCTCCCCTTTTGAGGACTATTTAATGTCTTGAGATGAGTCTGTATCCATGCACCGCTGAAGAAGTCCAGTCCAGTCCGGATGAAACGCGTAGGGTTAATTTCAATGGTCGCAGTGACCCGTGAGCTGTGTGGAGCCTTGTGGAGTCTCTTGCCGCTTTCTGTGAACCAGCTGTTCTCCCGCTGTAAAGATCTCAACGCTTACTCTGTATCCTGCTATTCCCCCCTTACCATTGGAGGAAAGCTGAGGAAGTCTTGTGACGTCAGACGCTGTTTTGATGCGGGGGAGACTGTCTCTACCCAGAGGATTCGTGTGACCTGTGTTTGCTGTAATGCAGGCGTCGCTCCTAACCCTGAGTTGGTTAAACTGCTTTTAATGATCGTGGAGCATGTGAGTGTACTGGAGCTCACTGCTCAAAGAATTTTTTTGTTAATTAAACTGCATTGTACCATGATCTTTTCTCTTTTCTTTTAATATATGTTGATCTTATTCCTGTGAACTTCCATTTACCCACGAGAGGAGTTCTTGCGCTCTGTGTACTCCTCCTGTTAACTCCACATACCACTGAGGAAGTGACGGTCTTTGCGTCACGAAACACGTTTGGGAAGGATGGGTTACAGTGTCCGTCTGCAAGGAGGGTTCCTGCGGCGCTTTTGCGTGACATCAGTGAGGTGCGCCGGAACTAGGACTGTGAGCAGTGAAAGTGCTCATGGCAGATTGCGGTACACCCGGCACCTGATCCACATGTTGCGGTCGGCACTTTGAAATTGTTTTATTTTAGCCAAGTCCATGTAAATAAGTTTTTGGCTATGTGTCATTTTTAATTAAAATTTCTAGCTGTCTGTGTAGCGATGGAGAGGGGGGTGGGCCCAGTAATAAAGTGGTTACACCCCACAGGGCCACCCCCACTATCGTATGGGAGGCGATGGGTTAACTTTTATAATGTTTAATAGTGTGTTTATTCCCCTGCCTCATTGCAAACTGTGTCTCCCCTGGTTATATGTATTTGTTCCCTTACAGTGTGTGCACCCAACATATACACTGGGATCAGGTCAGGAGGGAAAGGGTGAATTGCATTAACATGTTTATGGCCCTTTGTTCCCCTTCCCGCCATTTCTATCCCCATTTGCAGCCCATTCCATAGGCCGCCATTGGAGCTCCATGCAAGTCAATGGAGATTTCCGTGGTTTTTGGCCTAATATCAGAAAAGACCAGCAGGTGGCGCCCGAGAGGACAAGCGGAACGCCGCCATTGAAATGCATGGAGTAATGTATTTCAATGGGGATTCCTCGACCTCAACCTCCAGGAACGAGCTGGCAGCCGGCCAAACCGCAAACCCTGAAAGCGGATACAATTTCAATAAAGAGCTTTTTATCACTCAATTGGCGTGGGAACTTGGTCACGGCCAAGTTCATTCATATTAAAATTGTATCTCCGGCCCTAGGGTAGGTAGCGGGTTAATTCTTTTTGCCCTTAGCTCAGGGTGACCGCCTTACTCCACCCCAACAAGGTCCGATGGGCAATGGCCCCAGGAAAGGGTCACGGCCGCTGCGAGGGTTGCCCCATTGACCGCAATGGCGGAGAAAAACCACGTGGCTTTAAAACACTAAGTCAGAAAAGTGTAAACCCATAACTCCGATTCTGTAAGAACTAGAGGGCTAAGATTTGGTCACCATGTAGTCCCAGCTCTGGCATGATTGCATGGCAATTTCCAGCCCTCTCCGATCAACAGGACGGAGTATGGGTAACTTTTTAAAAGGTGATTCTGCCATTGACTTCAATGGTGGAGAAATGCAGTTTCTGATATATGTCGTTTTAAAATGTATTACTGTAACTCCAGTTCGGCAGTTCGCAGCGAGCTGAAACTTGGCCACCATGTAGGGTCCCCTCCGACATGAGGGTCTGGCAAGTTTTAGTCTGCTCGGCCCAACCGAACGGAATATTTTGCTTTATATAAAATATTGTACCATTACTGTATTTTATGCCTGGTAGAAAGCCCGCGAAAATCCCTGACCCATATGGTACTGTATGTTAATGGTCAGGGGGCAACAGTGTGTCTACACAAAGGCCACTGATCAAAGGCTCATCCCCCCGGTTTGTATATACAGGGTGGAGAAAACGCAGGACATAGCCTTTAACAGAAAGTGCTATAATTCACACCTTTAGTCAGGTTTCCCCGGCCCAGATCCCCATCTGGCAGACCTGGCGATGCCAACTCTTTGGTGTGGGGCTAGGAAAATGGGAGCCTGACTAAGGGGTTGTGCGCATATGCCAGTTACCTGGGGGCAGGTACCAAAGTGCTTCCCACGTTAGCTGGCACAAGGTAATTGGGTGCAGGTAATTGTTAACCAATACCTGACACCCAATGTTAGGGTATAGGGCTTAAATCCCATATAAACGAGTGTAAGCACTATGCCCAATGTTGTTCGTGACTACATCTAACTAATACCTGATGCCTTGATGAATTGCCAATCCAGATCCTGATTACTTCATTGCCCCATTCCATAAGTAAGTGTATATATTCTGTGTGTTATTTGTACAATCCTGTGTGTTCACCTTCCCGAAGGAATAAACTTTATCATATCACAGTCACATTCAATTCAACCCAGTGATTTTGGTGTATATTATAACCCTGCACAAGCTATCGTGACAGTCTGCACTATATCTTTCCTTGTCATTCTCTCCTTGGGGACTCACGGGGGATCCACGGAGCTCCAATTGAAGAGGCTGACTAAGTGGCAACAACACGTGGGATTCGTGAGGTCGAGGAAAAGATGCAGGCAAAAGAACAGATTCTCTCAACTGTATGAATCCAGATAGTTTCGTGTAAGTAGGCATTCATTTCTGGTCATAGAATTGCTACCTTGTGCTTGTTACTGCGCAATGGTTATTTTCTCTTGTGTATTTACTATTAGGTAGATCATCAAGGTGCCAGCCAGCAGTTATTGCCTTATTGTTTTCCTGCATAAACCACCAAGAGGACTGTAGAGCCCTATGGGCAATTCTATGGACTGGGGTAAAGTGCTTTTGTAGCGCCGGGAATCCCACTATTTCTAATCTGTATACTTATTTATATATACAGTACTGTACAGTACGTGAGGATTTCAGTTTGCACTCTGTATTGTTATGTATTTTTATACTAAACTGTATACAGTATACTGTACTGTAACTATATGCTGTATAACTATAACTATACTACTGTAGGTTAGACAGCACACACATGTCTAATACAAATGTGCATACTGTACTGTATATAATACTGTATATACTATACAGCAGAAAGTGGAGAGGAAGGGCTGACATAAAATGGTTATTTTGAGTGCCATAGTTACCCGTATCATTCTTACTGTACCTGTACTTACCTAACTACAATACAGTTCAGTACCTTACTACATTCCGGTTGCCTGTGAATTACGCTGTAAAAGAACGGGCAACACGCTAGCAATATGATCAATATAGTTATTGCAAATTTGTACGGTGAGTATGTAGTTCCAGAAACTCGTTATTCCTTTTGCTACAGTAATTCATCCTTTTTGGACTGTTTCACAACTTTTCTGATGTGATCTTCATCACATGCCATACCAATTTGATGGGATTCAAATCTGGTAATCTGGAATTAGAGGGGGGATAAAGGTGAATTACTTAAAGAGATATAAACAGTGTAAAACAATGAGAAACAGTTACCGTACAGTACACTGGAGAACTTACTCTGGTGGCGTCTTTACCCAGTTGATACCGCTCGCACGAATATGGGCAAATAGGCGGTATGTTTAGGGTCATTTTCCTGGAAGAAACTGTGACCAGATGGGAAATCATGCCTAATGTATTCAACAATCTGGGGGACTATTTTCTCTTGGAAAAATACTTTATCCATGATTCCTGGAACAAGAAAATAAAAATGTAACATTAGGGTACCAAATACTGTACACTAAAGTTGTACAGTGCATAAGGCCTTATTTTACCCTCAAAGATGATGATGCATCCTGGTCCACATGTAGAGATCGCACCCTTCACTGGGTGCTTGGGACGCGGCTCAAGAGCTACACTTGTCTCGTCAGTAAATATGACATCCTGAAAGTCTCACCACTTTCGATTCATGCCCTGCCTGGTCCACTATTTTGATCTTGTTGGCGTCCCTTATCATATCAGCTCTACACTCGCACAAACTGCTGCTACACATACAGCAGCACAACACACACACACTGCAGCCACCATCAAAAATGCAGCCACTTACTAAACTTTGCACTCTCCCCCCCAGCTCTACACACAACACAGCACCTCTACACCCCCCCTCCAACCTCCACCCCCACACACAACACTGCACCTCTACAAACCCCCTCCCACCCCCACCCCCACACACATAATTGCACCTCTATACACAACACTGCATCTCTATACACAACACACTTACTTCTTTGCAGTCTCTGTTCCACCTCCCGCCCACACACACACACAACACTGCACCTCTATACACAACACACCACCTCTACCCACACAATATACACACAACACTGCACCTCTATATACATACATACACACACACACACACACACACACACACACACACACACACACACACACACACACACACTTACTTCTTTGCAGTCTCCCCTCCCCCCCAATTCAACTGAATCTGCTCAGAAAATCTCAGTCAGCTCGGGAGGGGGAGGAGTCAAACCGTGGCTGATACTTTTTGACCAATCCCCTGCCATGTCTCAGAGCTTTTACTTAATTCAAACCAATCCCCTGCCCTGTCTCAGCTGTTCTGAAAGCTGATTGGCTGGAAATACAGTAAACAGATTGAAAACTGCATTTTGCAAGCTGCTGAAATTCAGGGCATTACTATGGAAAATGCCCGGAATTTTAACCAATCAGAGAGCAGAGTTTTCAATAATGCCCTGAATTTTACTGCTTTAGCCTATAATAAACTATATTACTACTGTATACTGTACCATAAAGCATTCGCGGTGGGTATTACTACTGTATACTGTAGTTTATTTAGTACTATATGCAATATACAGTACTGTACTTTGTTACAGTAAGACACTTACTTTACATGTCCATATTTCCATCCCAATTGGTGGCTCATCTGCCTAATGCTGGTCTCAGATGCTGTTATTTTGTGAGTGTCCTCTAGAGCAGTCTTGACTCTTGCAGTGCACCGCTCATCATTATCTTCACTGATTTGGTCCACCAGAAGCGTTGTTGTCCTACAGTGTAAAGGAAAACAGAACAATTTGTTACAGTAGACCCCAATTGTGTGACTGTGGGACTCTGCTTTACACTTTTTGTCTTACCATGGGCATGATAGCTTACAGTGCTTTTTGCTAAACCGAGGCCTGTAGTAACTAAAGAGCGTTTAATCTGTAAAATTCTGTGTCCTTTCTTGTACATACAGTATCCTGTATTCTCCTGCTAAGATCCTTTGAAATCCTTTTCTTCAGCATCACTGCTTTTAGAATCAAAAATCAAGCACAGAGGAATGTGTATTCGATGTGTATTCGATGTATATTTAATGTGCATTGAATCAACAAAAGTGATGGTGTATTTATACTGTAATTTAATGGGCCTCGGCCTTGCTCGACAGGTTTAGTATACAGTACGCACACTTGCAGCACGTGGCCATTCCCGCGAAAAAAAATCAAATACGGACAGTGTATAAAAGGTGACACAAATTGCATAGCCTCCCACACGCTGATCTCTATCTGAACTTGCTCTTATCCAGATACCGCATTGTGCATTCTTCCATCTGCTTCCATGGAACTACTCCGATTCTACGGACCAGGAACCTGCTTTCTTGTGCTTTGCCGACCACGAGAAAGTGAAAGGCGGAAGCTGTTTCCAAGCCAAAGCGAAAGCCAAAGGAGAATAAAGAAAATATTCGGAAAACTCCAAAGGCTAAGAACCTTGGGCCTTATTATGTGAAGAGAAAATGGCTGCCATATACTCAAATCAAACCCTTTGAATGCCCAAAATTGACCCAGCACCAACCGAGGAGGACCCTTTGTCCACCGACGCTCTGCTGGGAACCCCCAGCTCACCTGCTCCAGCACCCATCCCTGCCCCTTTATGTCCGACACAGGAGCAGGAGGGTGGCCTGGAGGCACTTATTCTACCTTCATGCTTCCAACACCAAGGAACTCAATTTAGGAAGAAGTGCAGCGTTATTTTAATGTTAACACTCATGTTATGAGAACTGTGAGAGACATCATCAATGGCCTTTTGAGGCATACAAGGGCTCTTCCTTGGAAGGACCACCAATTTTTGGATGACTTTTCTCTTTGATTGTACCGTACTGCAGTTCAAAATGTATAGAAAAATGTTTTTAATCTTTAAAAAAAAAAAATAAAGGACTGAGAGCCGTGGCGGTTCTGGTGGGGGGGGGGGGCCTGGGGAGAGGGATAGGTCAACGGGACGATCAGTGCCCAAGGTCACCATCAAGGGCTCTCCCCACAAGTTTATATTCAAGGGAGGGGAGGGGTTACAAATTAGATATGGCCTAAGGCTAAAGGGCAGGAAGTCTGGAGAATATTGTCACATTCCAGGGATAAGCATGCCTACGTGGGGTTTAAGGGTTTAAGTGGGACAGGCCCACACAATTTTACAAATCTACATTTACCCTGGTTTTATACTCATTCCCATGCACTTTGTGACATGGGGTGCTCATGTTAATTCATGTTTTTCCCTTTTGTTGATTGTTGAGATTAAGTTGATATCAATTTACGTTGCTGACGTTTATGACCTAGTAAGCCTAAAAAAGTTATGGATACAGTTAAGCTGGTACTAGTTAATATGCCCTGTTATGCCGGTACAAGTTTCTATTCATTGATCAGGACGCGCCGGCGGGTTCTACCCCCCCGCTGAAGGCGTCTCCACCTTCGACCCATACCTTTGAGATGGGTCGTGTTCAAGTCCCAGTGAGGCGTGTCTTTAAAGACACAGACCAGTCCATTGTCTCGGACGGTCAAATTAGCCTCACCTTTGGGCACAAGGATTCCACAGGGGCCGTCCCAGATGGGATCCTTTCGAGTTGTTGTAAAAATGCTAAAAGAGATGGTATGATTAAGCTGACAGTGTTGTCTTTTTGTTTTTTGTCCGTTACATGTCTTCCCACCCTTCCCTCATGTTTGTCCCCCCCCCCGTTTCCCCCAATCTTCTACTCCTACCCACCCCTTCCTGGGCGCTGAGGAGAACAGTCTTAGAAGGTCTCAGCGGATCCGCCTCTGTTACACTACCTACCATTCGGCAGCTGGATTTCTTGTCCCTGGGAGCAGGGTAAGTCTATCGCTCTTGACTCGCACTCCACACCAATCAGGATTAAATGGCCCTTAACATTATCTCACATAATGTGAAAGGCTTTAATAGCCCGATTAAGCGCAGACTAGCATTCGCAGAATATAAAAAACAGTGTGCTGATATTCTGATGCTCCAGGAGACACATTTCCATGATAAATGTTCTCCCCGCTTCATGGACAAGCAATACTCTCAATTCTACCTCTCCTCGACCCAAGAGAAAAAGAAGGGCATTGCAATCCTCTTCCACAACAAAACCCCCTTTGTAGCTAAGTCAGTGAAGAGGGATGGATAGGGCAGTGACATTATCCTGTCTGGGTGCCTACACAAGCAGCCTATTACCTTGGCGGCAGTGTATGCCCCCTACGAGTAAGACGCCTTCTTCCAGTCTCTCAACACTTTGGCTCATGGCCACATAATTGTAGCAGGGGACTTTAATGTAGCTCTCCAGCCAGCAATATACAGATCTAGCGCCCCTAAAGCGCAAAACAAGAAAGCACTGTCCTCTTTGAATTCAGGCCTTAAGAAAAACAACTTATCAGACATTTGGAGAGAGTTGCACCCTCTGGAGATGGATTATACATTCTACTCCCACCCCACAAATCATACAGCAGAATCGACTACTTCTTCATTTCTAGTAGACTGGTTCTGTTGGTCGCCCGAGCGGAAATCCATGACATTGCATGGTCAGACCACGCACCTATTGAGCTAAGGTGTAACCAAATTAAGCACGGCAGACTTGGAGCAAACTGGAAACTAAACGAATCCCTCTTAAAAATACCAGAAATATGCGAACACATAGGTCAGGAAATTCATCAATTCTTTTAAATCAACACGAGCTCTGTGGAATCCAAGTTGGTTCTCTGGGAGGCTCATAAAGCGACTCTTCGAGGCACATTAATTAACATCACTGCAAGGCGTAAACGGGAGAGGGATGCCAAAATTGTCACCCTTCAATCCAAATTATACTCCCTGTCCGCGAGCCATAAAAAAAAAGCCAGATCGGAGGCGCATGCGCGATGGTGTGGTGGATGGCTGCTTAAACCTTGAGCTCCGTCCCCCGCCAAATTAATAAAGCAGAAATATCCACTTTCCAGCTGACTTTGAGACACAGAATTCCCTCAAACAAGCTAGAGAACGAACAGAGATGGCCCACAAAATAATAAAAAAAAGAATACGTGTGATCTACGAAAATATCTAAACAGCAAAGGGCGCCGGAGCCGAAATGGCGTCGGGTTCCGCGGCAGGCTCGGACTCCGACCGTGATGAGGAGGTGGTGGAGGAGCCTGAGCAGCTGCCGGTTCGGCGCTGCGATTTTGATAGCCTATATAACGACATGAAAATGCTCTTACAGGCTGAGATACAGGAGCTCCGTAAAGAGGTCCAGGGAGTGGAGGAGCGCAAGGGATCCCTGGAGGAAAAAATGGTGGCCGCTTCAAAAGCCATAAAGAAGACGGAGAAAAGGTCCTCACACTTACAAGCCCAAATCTCAGAACTTGCCGACCGAAAGGAGGACGCAGAGAACAGGGATCGCCGCAATAATATAAGGATCCGCGGCATCCCTGAGGAGGTCACAGAGATTGAGGGGTTCGTTTCCCGGTGGATGGCGGCTTTGTTCCCCGACATACCTGTGGCAGAACTCTTGATGGACCTCTGCCACCGCGCTCTATGGAGCAGGCCCATGGCAAATGAGCAGCCACGGGACATCATTGCAAGATTGCACTATTTTCGCACCCGGGAGGCGATCTTCCAAAAAACAAAGATTGAAGGAGCTTGCAGGTTTGAAGAAGCCACCCTTCAGTTATTCCAGGATCTTTCCCCAATAACACTGGCCAGACGGAGGAAACTGCAGCCGGTTACGAAAATACTCCGCGAGAGAGCCAGCCGGCACTGATAGACCTTCCCGTTCAGCCTACTGGTCATCAAGAGCGGGAGGGCCATCTCTATGAAGGAGCCCGAGGAGGGAGATGACTTCCTCCACAAACTGGGGGTAAAGGAGGGTCCGGCACTGGGGCCACGTGAGGAACCGACACTGGAGGCGGAGTGGCAGAGAGTCAATAACGCTAAAAAAAAAGCGGGAAACGTCGGCGGCAGATAAGGACTGAACTGACAGAGTGACCTGGATAAAACCATTACCCGTTGTAAGTTCGTTTAAGTTACCGCAGTTGCGGACAAAGTTCTAAATAAAATGGCGCTGTTTCCCTAAAAGAAAGGACTTTGCAGTAATGGGCCGCCTCCTGTTCACCCCATAACTGAGACCCCAAAGAGAAAACGATATGGCCCTATAATGGCATCCGGAGCTGAAAGACCGTCCGCAAGCTAAAAGAAAATCTTTGCAGCGCACTTACCTGCTCTTGCGGCCTAGCGGTGGTAAGCTGGACTCTGAAGATGGCCGTGGAACGCACACCAGGCAAGCTGGAGTCGGTACTGGCCATGGAGGAACGGGAGTGCAGCAGCAGAAGAAGAAGCACCTGTGGCGGGAAGCCAGCGCGGGAAAGCATCCACCTTCCGTGGACGTCCGGCGAGAAAATGGCGGAGACCGGAATGACGTCACCGGATATGGATGGGCGGCCATCTTGGTAGAGGCACAACGCGAACCCCGTCTGATGACAGTGAAAGCCGCTGGTCCCAAGTCACAGAGGCGCGACCCGGAAAGCCACAGGCCGCAGCTGGAGAGGGCCAAGCCAGCCACGGCAAGAGACTTAAGCTAAGAGACCGCACACAGCTTGAGAGAGCCGAGGGCTAAGGGATAGAGTCAGGAGAGGATAGGGATAAGGAAAGACAAAAGAGTTGGCACTAGAGCATAGCGCGCTTAGAATAGGGGGTGCAGATTAGTGGAGAGGCTATCACACAAAGAGGTAGATAAACATAGGACGAGACACGGGTACTACGGAAGATAGAGGAAAAGGAGCACAGACAGCTAGTCTTCTGGTAATTAGGGATGTATACAACAGACGACAGAGAAGCCCAATGCTACATCCAACATGACAGAAATACACAGTAAAATACTTATATATTCTCTTGAAATAGGGTCATTTAGTTTAACCCTTTGGCCAAAGCGTTGTAAGCTTGCGAGCAACGTCAAGGCAGACACCTGTTCCAAAGGCCTAACACTACCAGATAAAATACTAATGTAACTCTATTAGGATTAAAATTCTCATTTACCTCTATTAGGAGGGAGAAAGACCACAGTGAGTCTAAATCCAGCAGAATGAGGCACTTGCAAACTAGGGATGTAGAAAGAAGAGGAAAAAAAGCAGATGCAAGCTTAGACTAGAAGGAGGAGCCTCCGCAGAGGAAGGGACTAGATGAGCCTAGAATAAACAAACAACATATGAACCACGGTCATCAGTAAGGGAGGAAAGGGAGCCACCACAGGGCAGAGCGGAAGGTAGGGGCAGAGATAGACCTGAGGGAGGATAAGGGTCAATTTACGACCAGAGATGAGGGAAAGAGTCACACAAGAAGGATAGTGAAGAGGAAGCATTACAACGGGGTCAAAGGGAGTCAGGTAGGCTAGGGCACATAGAGGAGGCCGGTTAAAGCAGCTGCGAAGGGGGTGGTCAGGACCCATTGCAAGCACGCAAGTAGGGAGCGCTAAGTTCATTAAGGTTCAATAAAGTGGATGTTTTTTCTTATTATGTATAGCTTATGTCAGGGGGGAGAGGGGGTTTGGTTCCATACCCGCCATCGTCATGGGACTCCACATGGGTGCCTGGAGGTCAGACTTCAGGTGGCTCATGCAAGTCCCCACTGGGCCGGTAGACTTGGGCCGTGAGAAAGGAATGAAGACCACCAAAGACAGAGCCCGGACCGGAAGCCCAGGAGGAGCAATCAGGGTGGCTGCGGGGGTTCGACCCCGGCGGACCACCGAATGTTTTATTTGACTCTGTGTCTTTCTTTCAATGTTTCCCTTGTGTGTATCCCTTTGTTTTTTCCCCGCACAGCCAAGGAGCACAAGAAGGAGGTGGTGGGACCCCGAGACAGAGAGTGGGAATCGGGGACGTCATGGTCTCCACACAAGCTCATAACCAAGAGAGGAGTTCAGATGCTACAAATGGGTAGGGACATTACCATAATATCCCATAATGTAAAGTGTTTCAACAGCCCCCACAAACGGAGAATTGCCATGACTGATTATAAATGAATAGACCCCGATATCATTCTATTGCAGGAGACGCATTTCTCTAAAAATAGCTCCCCGAAATACATAGATAGCAGGTACCAGCAGTGGGTTTCCGCCGCAGCCAATAAAAAAAAGAAGGGGGTAGCAATTTTAATACACAACCGCTTAGCGCTAGATATCAAACTAACAAAAAAAGATAAAAACGGGTGGTTCATAATTGTAGTGGGGGATAGCCGTGGTCAAACTATCACACTTGCGAACGTCTATGCTCCCAGTGATCAGGCGGACACCTTCATGGACAGATTTTTTACAATTTTGAGCAATGTAGCACAAGGCGGGGTAGTACTTGGAGGTGACTTTAACCAAACACTTACCCGACAATAGATGGATGCACCCCGGGAGGCCTTAAAAGACCGAAGGGCAGAGCCTCTTGGATCAGAGTCCTGAAGGCCAATAGATTGGGTGACATATGGCGCGAACAACACCAGGGAGAGAAGGAGTTTACATTCTACTCACACCCACATGACCGATACAGCAGGATAGATTACCTCTTTGTGTCTAATAGAATGGTTTCTCAGACCTCCCACAAGGGAATCCATGATATTTCATGGTCGGATCATGCACCTGTCGAGCTGCGGTGCACTGACTTCAGGCTCGACAGGCCAAGAGCGACTTGGAAACTCAATGAGTTACTGATAAAAATCCCCGAGATTGAACAAAAAGTGGGGGACAGAATCAGGGAATATTTCCATGAAAATGTCGGTAGTGTGACATCACAGTCCACTCTATGGGAGGCCCATAAGGTGACACTAAGAGGTGAGCTCATAGGGATAGTGAGTAGGCGTAAAAGGGAAAAGGACAATAAGATTAAAATATTACAATCCGAATTGGCAGTCCTATCCGCCCTTCATAAAAATAATAAATAATAAACTCTGAAGGCCTGGCTTGATACAAAAACAAAGCTAAATTTACTGATGGCCTCCCGAGCTGAGAAGGAGATGACTTGGTCTAAACGGAAATTTTATGAAAAAGCGAACAAGCCAGATAACCTGCTTGCCAATAAACTTAGAGACAAAGCCCATAATTTCCACATCCAGACAATTCAGACAAAGCAAGGTGACTTCACTTCTGACCCCAAACAAATTGTGGAAGAATTTAAAACCTATTACGAGACCCTCTATGATGGGGCGAAGGTCTCCCATAACGGGACCACTCGTACACAACTAAAGTCATTCCTGAAGGCAGCAAATTTACCCAGATTGAACAGAGAGAAAAGGGAAACGCTACAGGAAGACTTTACAGGTGAGAAGCTGACAGAGGTAATTAAGACACAGAAGCCATCCAAAGCACCGGGCTACTTCAAAAACACATATCTGACTAATTCTAAAGAGGATAGATCAAAATCCAATCCCTCCACTACACAGCAGGTACCGTCAAAAAACGGAAGGGGTGCAGAAGTGGGAAAAAGAGCAGAGAAAACATCAGGCTCAGACAGCAAGAGGAAGAAATATTTCTAAATCCCTCCCTCAGTAACATCATTAACATCTCTGATACCCCCCTTACTCCCCGACAAATTGTTCTATTAAATAAGGGTCTCAATTTCGCGCCCCAGGAGGACTTTAATCTTTTTGAGACAATAATAGATCTCCAAAAATATACACGTAAGCTTGCTCTAAAAAAAACTGTTCTCTAAAAAGGGTCAAACACCTTTGATCCCCATCTGTGACAACACAACATCTAATAATCGTCCTGATGATATAGAATATTGAACTTTTAAAGAACATACCTTTAATATGGATATGAATATATTGTATAATGAATGCTGTACGGATACACCTTCTGAACCCCCCTTTTTTGGGCATGTTGATTCAGGGCTAAAAAATCGCTCATCTTTCATACCAAATAGTTCCAAAGGAACATCCATCTCTACTTTTGAATCCCTAGTGGATAGAGATCTCAAATTATTAGCTAAGGGCTTCTCGTTTCCAGGGTCCACACATAAAACACACAATTTGACCAAACAAGAGAAATTAGATCTGGACATACTTAAAAATGACACTTCAATAGTCATCAAAAATGCAGATAAAGGGGGTGCTATCATCGTACAATCATCCATTAAATATAGGAATGAAGCGATAAGACTACTAAGCGACAGTACGTTTTATTTAAAGTTAAGAACAGACCCCACCAAAAGATTTTTGTCTGAATTAGAGACCCTCCTGGATTTGGGTGATATATTGCAGGTTATAAGTAATAAAGAAAAAAAGTTCCTTAGGTGTGAATTTCCCATCATCCCGGTGTTCCACCATCTCCCAAAGATCCACAAGTCATTGGAAAACCCTCCGGGGCAACCCATTGTCTCAAGCATTGGATCTTTGGGAGATGGTGTTTCCCGCTATGTTGACCATTTCCTGCAACCGATTGTGCGACAACTACCTTCCTTTCTACAAGATACCACCACTTTACTCATGGAACTGGAGAAAATTACATGGAAGGAGAATTACAGATGGGTCACCATGGATGTCACATCACTATACACTGGCGACCCACTTTATTCGAGCTTGGCTAGTCCCACGAATTCGGGTATACCCGGGTGTATTGAGGTTTGTGACTGTTTTCTGCCCGAGTGCATTGAGGTATTTTCCAGGCAGGGATTGAAGCATTTTATTCCCGCTGGCTGCAATACTGCACAGTGTATATATATATATACTGCATTACAATTCATGAATTTATGCCATCTGGTAGACACGCGAAGCATTGCAGCCTATTAAATCCTAATCATTATCATTTAACAGATCAGCCGCCCGTCAGCCAGGCATGAACCCAGGCTGGGAAGGCAAACGCAACGGGGCTTGTCAGAGGTGAGGAGCGGCGCATTCCAGGTATCTGCCAGGTACATACTGGGTATTTGCTCGAATAAAGTGTGTCGGTGCAGTACACTATTATTGCACATGAACACGGACTTAAAGCCATTTATCACTATTTACTATCTTCTACGCTTTCCACTGCACAGATCACCTTCATCAATGATGCTATTTTATTTTTACTCACACACAATTATTTTCTCTTTGATTCACTTTTTTATCTTCAGACACAGGGCACGGCTATGGGGACGTCATTTGCGCCCTCATATGCCAATTTATTTATGGGTCTTTGGGAATCCACACACATTTTCGGTGAACACAATATCTATCGTTCTAATATTGTTTTTTACAAACGCTATATAGATGATTTGCTTTTCATTTGGGATGGGGATTTACACACATTACACTCTTTTATAGACACTTTAAACACTAATGATATCAACTTAAAATTTACTTTTAATACAGATGCACATGATATCAACTATCTTGATGTGACACTCCATGGTGACCCAGAAACCATCATCTCTACAGATATTTTTTACCAAGCCTCATTCTCGTAATTCATACTTATGTGCCAAAAGTTGCCATCCCAGATCCATGATTCGTGGGATTCCTAAGGGACAGTTCTTACGCTACAAAAGACTCTGTTCAGACCCAAATAGTTTTCTCCAGCATTCAAGAGATCTAAGTCACAGATTTGCTGATAGGGGTTATTCAGAAAGGGACATAGAGGAAGCATTTGCATATGCAGACTCTACTGATAGAACCATGTTACTAAAAAAGAAAGATAAACACACATTGGTTAAAGATGGAAATATGGATAACCCTTTATTTATAACCAAATTCAGCAGACAAGCTCCACAGATACAACACATCATATACAAACACTGGAATGTGTTGAAACTTGACCCAGATCTCGCACCATTTGTTTCCAAACCCAGATTTGCATTTAGGAAAGCAAATACTTTGGCCAGTTCACTTTCAAAAAGCCTCTTTCAAACAGCCCCACCACCCAAGATCAGTAACATCCCTAAAGGGTTTTTCAAATGTGGGTTTTGTAGATGCTGTCAGTATGCAACACCTACTAAAAGAGTGAATATTGCATCTACAGGGAAGAAATTTCGAATTTCATCATTCATTAACTGTCACAGCAGCTATGTGGTATATGTGATATCATGTGGTTGTAATGCCAAATATGTGGGTAGGACCATACGATCATTACATGTTCGCATTTCTGAACATATAAGACTTATTAAGAAGAGGGACCTACTACACCCGGTCTCCAAACACTTTACTATGTGTCCCAATGGTGGTTTAGGAAACTTCAGTTTTTTTGGCATTGCACATGTTCCCATACACATTAGAGGGGGTAATCGACTTAATAAGTTGAATAAAACAGAGATGCAGTGGATTTTCCAATTAGATACCCTGCACCCCCATGGTCTTAATGTGGATTGGGAACTGCAACATTTCCTACATGAATAACCAAATACCCATCTATTTGTTTCCTTTCTCCATTTCCCTCCCCCCCCTCGCACCCCCTCCCCTTCCCCCCCCACCCCCTCCCTCCCCCCCCCCTTCTCCCTTCCCCCCTCCCCCTCCCCTCCCCTACCCCCCCCCCACCTCTCCTTCACTCCCTCACTTGTCCCCCCACCCCCCCCTCCCCGTCCCCGTCCCCCCCCTCCCCTCATTTCCTTTCCCTTCCTTCCTTCCCACTTCCCATTCAATATTTATTTATTTATTTTTCTTGTATTATCCTTGTTCACTTTACTACCACTCGATCAGTGTTCTAGTTATACTCATTTACATAATAAATTATAATGGAGATGCATTTATCTTATAATACTGTATTTTAACTGTTATCTAACAGACCTATGTATCTGTATATGATGCTATTTCACAATGTGCCCGATTCTCACTATGTCTACATGTATCTCTCTTTGTACAAGTATACTAAGACTTATTACCATCTGTTTCTGGCACGTTTTTTAATTTGTTTTTAGTTTTGATTGATGACAGGCGCATTACCCACCCTACCTGATTGGTTTCAGGGACAGGTGTTTTGTGTTAATGCTTGCCTATATATCTCTGTATTGTACAGCTGATGGATCACTCTTTGACGAAGGCCTGCGAGCCGAAACGCGTCAGAGGACCCATCAGCCACCTATGTCTGTTCAATAAACTTGCTTTTAAGTCATCACCGTTGTCTACACCCTGTGTTCGCGGCTGTGCAGCGCCATTTCCTTCGGCTTTGCTGAATGATTCTTCCATACTTGAACTTAGCAAGACTTACCGAGGAGGACAGAGAGAGGCTGGGCGCAGACTTTACTATGGAGGAACTTGCTTCGGCCATTAAAGAATTAAAGCCGTCAAAGGCACCCAGCCCAGACGGTTTCTCTGGGATATATTATAAAAAATTTAGCAAAGTACTGATCCCTAGGCTGCTCCGCATGTACAACACACTTCTAGCAGGAGCCCCTGTCCCCGGCGAGATGCTTCGGGCGTCTATATCTTTAATTCACAAATCAGGGAAAGATCCGCTAGATTGAAAAAGTTATAGACCAATTTCCCTGATAAACACAGATATTAAACAATATGCCAAGCTACTGGCCAATAGATTGAGTCAGATCCTACCCAGACTGATACATCCAGATCAGATCGGGTTTATTAAAGGTAGACAAGCAGAGGACAATACCCGACGAATCATTGATCTGATAGAATTGGCTAACCGAGGAAAATCTCAAAATATGATGTTAAGTCTGGACGCAGAGAAAGAATTTGATAGGATCGACTGGCCTTACTTAAAAGAGACGCTCGGAGCGTTTGGCTTCGGAGACAGGGTGAGTGGTGCGATCATGGCACTCTACTCAGGCCCCACAGCTAGGGTCATACACCAGGGCTTTCCAGACTCCCAATTCCAAATTAAAAGTGGCACAAGACAGGGGTGCCCTTTATCCCCTCTCCTGTTCGTCCTCTGTATCGAACCCTTAGCAGCACGGCTCCGAAGATGTCCAGACATAGTAGGTATTGACATTAAATCATAATCCCACAAAGCATCCCTTTACGCAGACGATATTATATTATTACTCTCGCAGCCCCTCATCTCTCTGCCGAATCTCTTCAACTTGCTAGAGAAATTCTCCAAATTCTCGGGTTTTAAAATAAATCAGTCGAAGTCTGTGGCCCTCAACATCAGCCTCCCCAAGGCGTTGGAGAAATTACTTAAACTAAATTTTGATTTTAACTAGAAACAATTAAATACTTGGGAGTCCGCATTACCAGAGATGTCAAAGACCTATATAAGGCAAATTATCCCCCCTTAATTCGATCTCTCAAAGCTGACATCCTGAAATGGTCATCCCAAAGAATATCTTGGATAGGCAGGATACAAAGCATAAAGATGAATCTTCTTCCCCGCATCCTATACCTATTCCAAACCCTTCCGGTGCCACTTGGACTGAAAGATTTACTCTCGCTTCAGTCAGGCATCTCCAAATTCATCTGGGGGGGCAAAAAAACGAGAGTAAATAAATTAATAATGAAGTGACCTTCTACCGAAGGAGACAAGAGAAAGGGATGGGGGAGCACTGGTGGAAGGGTAGAATAGAGTACAGCCTGATTCAGGTGTGTAATACTCTGAAGCGATAAAGTGGAGTTTATAGATGTATAATAATTCTTAACACTCACACGGCCTTGTGCAAATGCTGTCGCATCAAGGTATCTTTAGGTCCTCTTTTTCTGTCTTCTAGATTCGTTCGCCGCTTTGCGTCTGCGCTCTTCTTCTCCTTCTTCTTTGGTGTAACGCCCGGGTATTTTGTTCTCTAGAAACGTCCTTCTACCGAAGGAGGCCTGGCGGGGACCTGCCTTTTATTCTATTACAAAGCGGCACAATTAAGCCAAATTATCCAGTGGCATTCCAACCTTACATCGAAGATATGGGTGGAACTGGAGAGGGCGATTTGCTCCCCAACTGAACTGAATTCTCTAATCTGGCTACCCAAGATGGCACGATTAGGTGCTGCCATGCCGCTTTCCTCTTTGACCAACTCATTGGCAATATGGGACACATCGAAGCACAAGCACCTCCTCACCACTAAAAATTCATTGATGTCTCCCCTCTGGGGGAACCTGTTACGCCACAAACCGGGACCGGACCGCGGGGCTAAGGTGGGGTTATATAATCACCGACCTTAGTCCGCGCAGACTGATCCAGAGTGCGCAGTTCGTAGTCGTACGTAGCTGGGTCAGGGTTGGAGAAGGCAGCATCGTCGTTATTCAAGCAGGAGTTCGGCAACAGGTAGTCAGGAGTTCCCCGCTTCAGCTTAGGAGCGTGAGCGTGGGAGTGGCCTCTGCGCGAGGAGCGTTCTCGGCCCATGATGCCAGTCTCAGCAGGGGGAGATAGCAGGCTGGCCGAAGTACACCGCAGGGCAGCGTCGGGAAACCAACGCTTCAGCGCAGAAGTCCAAAGCAGGCCACTGCATGGAGATAGCAGCAGGCCGCAGGAAAATAAGGGTAACCACTGCTAGGAGAAAATGCAGCAGGTACCAGTGCTGGCTAAACACGCTTCAGCACAGGAGACATGAACAGACCTCTGGATACTCAGGAACTAGGAAGGTAGAACACTAGGAAGAGGCCTGCATGGTTTGTGGCAGAGACAGTAACGTCCAAGGTAGGATTTGTTATGCTTGGCACTGGTTCAGTGCCAACACCCAGGATATAAAGGGCGGAGATCCAATCACAGGAGGAGGGTGTGTGAGTATTCCTCCAATGATGGAGCACAAGGCAGAAGCTGCAATGAGAGGCAGCACATGTGCCATAGATTGCCAGAGGAAGATTTCAAATGCATACTGTAGGTCTGCAAGGCTATAGTCAAAGCAAGTAGTGGATTCCTTACAGTACCCCCTCCCCCTTCAGGTGAGACCTTCGGACGAACAGAGTCATTCACAGATTTGGGGGACATGGAATTGTTCCTAAACCTCCTTAGGCGAGAGGTGGCGTTGAAAGCCCACAGTTTGTTGGGATTCCTTACAATACCCCCACCACTGGATGAGAAGCCTGGGTGGACAGGACCATTCATAGGTCTGGGAGACATTGAGTTGTTCCTGAAGTGTCTCCGGCGAGAATTAGGTCCACGATCCAGGTGTAGATTGGCGAGTGCCACAAAAGACAGCGGTGGCACTGCGGTTCTTGGTACATGGGCAATGGGACCTGGGGGCTCCGGAATGGGAACATCAGAAGGGCAGTAGCCAGGTGTCCGGTGCATAGTAATAGTCCAAGAGTACAGGACACAGGACACAGATTGTCGGACACAAATGGCAGAGGGATCTTCAGAGAAGACAATGTCTTTGGTGAAATCAGCATGGAGGAAGTTGCGAGAGTCTTTAGCTTCCAAGGAATTCCGGGTGGTGGTTAGCGAGGGAATGTGGCGGGATGGTTCACTGCACACTATTGAAGCGGTACTTTTGATACAAAGCAGGGTTGCTATCCCAAGCAATTTGAGAGAGTCTGTAGCAGTGTGTATGCAATTCTTGGTCGTGGTACTGGCAGTTGAAGGGTCCGCCTCCCTTGGTCTGTGATCTTTAGAAAGAATCAAATACAAAGTTATGGCCTTGGCGAAGGGCATAGTAAGCATTAAGGAGACGGTAGGGGACAGCATGTCCATACCCATAGTGGACCCATAGAGAACAGGGACGGACGCTTCAGGTAAAGCGACGAGGTCCAGTAAGGGTGTCTTCGTTTTAGAGAAAGGCCAGCCATCCAGAAAGGGCACATGAGGCACCGCACAGAGACTTGCGAGTAAGGAGTCTGTTTGAAAGGTGAGAAAACAGATTTTATCCAAAAAAACAGGCAGGCGGTTAAGCGGTGCATCAGCTTAGGAAAAAAAGTCTTGGGGTTAAAGCTGGGTACCTGCAACACAGAGAAAGAAGACAAAGAACTAGAGCTTGGCTTAGGAGTGGAGGTCCCAGGTACCCAGGTCTCGCATGATACTGTGGGAGAAGCAATGCAAAATTTTACTGTTTTAAACATAGGGTTCTTAACATCGGTAGCTCCAGGCACCTTCTTGAGAGGTAACTCTAGTTTTGTGACAGGACAATCAATTGCAAGTACCCCAAGTATTGTGGAAGACACAGGGAAATATAAGTCCATCTTAAAGACGGGATTTTTCGAGAAAAGGGACACAGCGGGTATTACTGAAAGTTCCAAATGCGATACCACTGAGTTCGTGGTAGTAGACATACAGTCAGAAGTGGATACCCCGAATACTGTGACCGAATCAGCGTGAAACAGTATTATTAAAAGAGTGGGCATCCATGACTTAAAGTCATTTTTAATCATCCCGGAGGCTGTGGCATGATCCATGAAAGAAACTGGGGTAGACTCTCCAATAGAAACTAGGGACATCTTGCTTGTCACTGAAGTGGGTGATTGAGAACCAGCAGGAACTGAACTAGCTACTGTAATGAAATCAGATAACATTGCGCTTGTTTCAGAATTGGATTCCTGAGAATCCCTAGTGAGGGCATCAGACTCCATGGGAAACTCAGTGACAGGGGTCTTGGAACCAATTAAAGTAATTGCAGGTATCACAGACTTAATAGGAGAAATACCTTGCAAAACAGAAATTTTAGTAAAGGTGATAGGCATCTCACAGACTACCGCAGAGGTGGAGAGCAGACCATCAGGCTCTACCTCAGGAGCCAGAGAGAAGCCAAGGGACGACTCAGAGCGTAGTAAGGGATCAGGGACAGATAAGCTGATCTCTGAAGTGATAGCCTGAGGGACCGTAGAAGGGGAGCTGATAGCTGTCACCGGTTCCAAGGAGACAGACTTAGAGTCAAGGACAGGAAAAGCATAGGGAACAGGCATAACAGATAGGAGAAACAGAAGTAAGCTAGGGAAGGTTGCTTCTACAACAGAAGATTTGGCAGCGGCAGAGCTTAACTCAGCGGCTGCTGGAGAACTATTAACTACAGTGAGAAGGGACTGTAGGTTTACAAAATCAGGGATAAAGGGAATTTCAAACTTGAAAACCTGATCCTTCCAAAAGGAGAGCCCTGACTGTAATTGTACTAAGGGAGCAACAGCAGATACGCTGATCTCAGAAGGGGTCACTTGGAAAGGGACATAATATGTACTGTTCGCTTTAAACCCTAGGATTTGAGAAGAGGAGAACACAGACAGTGCAAGGAGGGCAACCACAACTGTGCTGGTCTCTGAAGTGGGTATTTGGGAAAGAGTGTCTGGGCTATCAGAAACGACAACAGATTCCACGAAAAGGGGTCTATGCTCAGAAGCAGGGATTTCAGCTCTCTGAGTGACGACGGGGTCAGCGAAATACCTAGGAGTAGGGATTCTGCGAACAGGCTTAGGGAAACAAACGGTTCCAGAATACTTTTAACTGGAGCCAGTATTATTGTCGAAAGTTCAGGGGGCGTAGCCCCGAGAATTTTAGCTGAGTCAGGGGACATAAGGGGTTCATCCTCTGAAGCTAAGGAGGTGTCCTTGACTGATGGACTACAGGGATTTACCAAGGGAGGTTCATAGGGCTGACCTGCAGGGGTTAACAGAGGAGAAACCTCAAGGGTTAAATTAGGCTGTACCTGAGAATCAGAAAAAGAGAAGCTAGTCTCCGAGAGTTGGGTCATAGGGGGTTCAGCTTCTTGCCCTAGGGACCTAACATTAGTCTGCAGAATACAAGGGCTAAAAATGGGGACATCACAGAGCAGACTAGCAGGGGTTAAGACAGGAATACCCTCAAGGGCAGGAGTTAGGGATTCAGAGTTAGTAATTAAGGGTAGAAGGGGTGCGTTCTCAGACACTAGAGCCATAGCTTTGGTTTGGGAAATACACGTATACTGCACGGGAACCTCACAGGGCTGATCGGCAGGGGTTAACGTAGACATATCCTTGGGGTCTAAGTAACGGGAGGTGGAATCAGGGCCAGAGAGCATGGCAGCTTCTACCGTAGGGAGCAGTGATAGTGGAACGGTCTGGTCATTTTTTGGAGAGGGAGATACCCCCACCGATTTAACAACAGAACTGACAGAAAAGGGTTTGTGAATAGTCTGTGCGTGGGCAGCAAGTAGAGGTTCACGCTCGCTTATTTTCTTGTCAAATTCCAGGAATAATTTAAGGGTGGTGTCTATGGCCTGAGCCGGTACCCCAAAATCCGCAGTTTCCAGACCTGGAGTAGACATAAGAAGGAGTAGTTTGGAGTACTGGGCTTGTAACATCTTCTTTACCTCTCTACATTCCTGAGACCTTGTAAGTATTTCTTTACGAGTTAGTCTTTCTGTAGGGGTTAACCCTTCATACATACAGGCAAGATTAGGTGGAGGCAGTCTTTCAAACAGATACTGTTTTTCAAAGAGGGACTGGTCCGCAGCCTGGGACATAGGTACAGTTAAACATTTACCAACCCCCACCACGGCGCGGTCCGGTTTTGGGCTTAGCATACTGTTACGCTGGTGCTCGCCACAAACCGGGACCGGACCGCGGGGCTGAGGTGGGGTTATATAATCACCGACCTTTGTCCGTGCAGACTGATCCAGAGTGCGCAGTTCGTAGTCGTACGTAGCAGGGTCAGGGTTGGAGAAGGCAGCATCGTCGTTATTCAAGCAGGAGTTCGGCAACAGGTAGTTCTTTTCAGAGCTGCAGCACTACAGGAAAATGGGGGGGAGGGCGGGGTGAGGGGATGTGCAAACGTATTGTACTGTGTGAATATTGGAGTAACAGTAAGTAATTTGCCCAAATCCCCCCTCTCTCAATGACAAAAGAACTACAGAATGCAATGCAGCCATTACTGTATTTTTGTATTAATCATTTTCCTTGATTATCCTGTACAAATAAAATTGTTTCTTGTTTAAATTCATGAGAATCATTTGAACACCCCCACCCCCAAATAAAAAAACAGTATGCCACCCACCTCATAAAGTACAGTGTACTGTACATGACCGTAGAATTAAAAATCTAGCGATTGTAAGAATGGCAAAAATTGTTAAGCACATGCAAAGAAAAAAAAAGTGATGTCTCTTTTTTATTTCTCTGACTTGAAATTCACATTGAATGCGGAGTCAGTCATTCTCGCCAAATCCCCAAGAAGGATTTACATTATCACACTCATCCGTGTGTTCAGGATTATACCTCTACCTGTACAGTAGTTCAAAGACATACACGCATGCGCCTAAATGTGATGACGCATATACGTTTCAACAAGGTTCCAATGAGACATACACGCATTCGCACAAAATAAAAACCGTATGAAAAGAAGAGTAAGCCTAGCAAAAGTTGAAAGTATTGAATAATAAGTATAAAAATAAAAGATAAACATTTTTATTTTGGGGGCTTCTGAGCAGAGTTAATTACACATGCAAGTCTACCGTAATTATACTGCAAAATGCAAACAAATGCAACATCAATAAAAAAGTATTGAATATGAATCAATAAAAATTCACAATGTGCAAGCAACGTTTTAAAAAAGCGATATTGAGGAGTATGCGCGAAGGCATGGTTGTAAAGTCTGACAGCTCCGAGCCCCCCTCAATAGCAAACATAAATAAAACCTTCAAAACCAAAAACTACTGACCACTGAGAACACCAATAAGGGGAGAAACTTATAGGGATGTCTAAGAAAATAAATAAAACTCCGAAGAAGAAGGGTCTACCTGAATATTTCATGGGAACCAGAGCGAGTAAGTCAGCCCCAGAAATGGCACCCATCTCAAACAAGGGCTCCGAAACGGAGGATGAAGGAGAGGAGGAGGAGTGCGGTAATCAGGAGCTACTGCCGGTGCGGAGATGTGATTTTAACCATTTATACAAGGACCTGAAAACACTCTTACAAGCCGAGATCAAAGAACTCAGAAAAGAGGTCGGCAGCCTGGTACAGATGACGGGAGAGCCGGAGACGCAATTAGATTTAACAACCAAGACAGCTAGGAAGAATAAAAAAAAGCGGACTTACGAAACCAAATTAATTAAATAAGAGAGCGGCAAGAGGACGTGTGGACACTGCGAGGACTTTGTATCCCGGTGGCTGGAAAGCATCTTCCCAGACAGCCCAAAAAACAAATTAGAAATGGACAGGTGCCACATGGCTCTAACAGTGCGACCGCTTCAAACTGAGCAGCCCAGAGATATAATAGTGAGGCTGTACTATTACAGTACCAGAGAAGCAAGATCCATGACTGCAGCAGAATTTGAAGGCAACCGACTGATCATCTATCAGGATTTGTCCCCGGCCACACTGGCAAGAAGGAGAAGCTTAATGTAAAATAACAAAGATGCTGCGAGATAGAGCTATCCGGTACCGGTGGACCTTTCCGTTCGGGCTCATGGTGGTCCGAAATGGGAGGCCAGTCACCATGAGGGACCCAGAAGAGGGGGCGGCATTCCAGAACATGCTGGGCCTGAAGGAGGCCCCCATAATAACAGCGGAGGAGGCGGAAACACTGGAGCCTAGCTGGTCGACGGCCGGGAGCCCGTCCAAATCACGGGCAGACAAGGGCTGAAGTGAATAGAGTTGGCTTCCCCAAAAGTGGTCAAAGTTATAAAGTTGTCATGTTATGCAGTTATACAGTTATAAAGTTACCAGACGCAAAGTCAAGTTAGAGGCAATAAATGGTTTAAACAACACCCTAGAAGCAGATGAAATAGAAACTGATCACAAAATGGTTGGGTTGAACCCCCATTAAATGGGCTAGATTTGGTCCTCTTACCTCGTGTTCCAGGCATGGCAGCCAAAGAAAGATGGCGAAGGCAACAAAACCCTCAGAGATCCAGGATGGAACGCAGAACCAGGTAGGCAAGATCGGCCGGGAACAGCAGGCGAGTCTGCTTCCGTTGAAGTGAGAGACACAATCCAAAATGGCGGAGACCAGATGCGCATCACCCAGAAGAGGCAGAGCTGTGGCGGCCATCTTGGGTGGGGCAGAAGTAGTGGTTGGCCACTAGAGAGTCGTCATAAATGAGCGCCAGATCAGAAGGTGGTCGTGCAGCTTGATGCGATGGAACGCAGCAGCAGACAGCAGGGCTCCGATCGAGAAAGAGATGGAACTGACGGAGCCCAGCAGCAGAACCAGCAACGGCATCGGAAAGAGCAGCAGGGGGCACTAGGATAGGAGGGATCAAGAATAAAGAAAGATGAGGAGATGGGGTGGATGGGGCAAGGAGTGGGGACGAGATTGGTAGGGGGAAGAGGTAAGGGAGCAGGGAGAGAGGGGATAGGGAAGTGAACAGAGGAAGCAGTAGGGTGCAGGGGAAGAAGGGGAATATGTTGGATGGGGGAAGTGAGAAGACAGGAGAGCTAGGGAGTTTTAAGGAAGGTAGAAGGATGAGAGGGAAGTTGGGAGATAGGAGTGAAGGGAGGAACAAGAAGCAGAAGAAGGTAGGGGGAAGTGTAGAAGGAGGAGTAGAGGGAAGGAGGGGAGAAGAGACATGATAAGGTAAGAGAGGGTGGACAACATCAAGCAAATTGACAGACAGGAATGGGGAAGTGAAGTAGGTAGCAAAGAGCGGGAAGGTGGAAGAGAGTGAAGAGCGGTGAGATGGCGGGGGAGTAAGGAGATTGGTTAAGGCAAGGAAGGGATAAAGAAGGAGGGGTTTGGGGAAGGTAGGCTAGTAGAGGGAGGTGAACGGGGAAGAACGGAGAGTGTTAGGGAGTAGGAGGAGAGAGAATAGAAGGGGAGGAACAGAGGAGAGGGACAATAGGAGGGGCGACAGGGAGAAGGAAGGAGAGGAAAGGAGTAAGGGTATGTAAGTAGAAAGAGGGGAACGGGAAGTGAAGTGAAGAGAGATAGGATCTGAGGAAGAATAGAGGGGAGAAGGAAAGAAAAGGAACAAGAGGGTAGAGGAGAGGATGATAGATAAAGGTAGCGGAAAATGAGAGAAGGTCAAAGAAGGGGAGAGCATGTTAGAACAGAGGAAGATAAGGGGTAGAGACATAGATGAAGCAGAGGTGGTGGCCTGGAACGTAAGAAGGAGTGGCTCACAGGCGCAAGGCCGACAAAGTAACCGGAGATTGGAAGAGAGGGGAGGAAGGTAGGGGAAACCTGGATCCAGAAGAGGTAAAGAGGTGATCATTTCATCAGTTAGGTTAAATTAGATTGGTAAGAGGAGGATAAGTGTAAATAGGGTCAGAAGTAGCTTTCGATAGGGATGTTTTAAATTAAGGAGGATACAGAAGCGGGTCCGGAGTGAAGGCGGTGGGACCTGTTTCAGAGTCCGTATAGGCCGAATGCTGGAGACTGGGGGGGATTCTTCCCAGGACACTGGCAAAGTCCCTTGGGTCAAGGAGGTGGGGGGAGGCCGTGGGGGGCTCGGGAAAGGGGGTAGTACCACCTCTCCCGGTATGTACCAAAGGGCGTTGGACTCGGGGCCGGGGTGTTAGAGCCGTGATTCTGAGGACATTGTTTATGTGTTATATGTGTGCCTGTCTCTTTGTTTCCCACCCAATCCCCTTTTGTGCCCACCTTTACCCCCCTATACCCAGGCCGAGGGTGACAAACGAGCAAGGAGGATGAAAGAGATGCCTCAAAGGGGGAAAAAGGACAGCACGGAGACACACCTCAACATCGGAGCGGAGAAGGCAATCAGCACAGATGATTAAAGAAATAATCCTAATCTCACATAACGTAAAGGGATTCAATAGCCCGATCAAAAGAAAGATTGCATTTAGGGATTATAGCCGTAAGAAGGCAGATATTATTTTCCTTCAAGAAACACACTGATATACAGGGTGACTCTACAATTACTATAAGAAAAAACCTGTCCCGTTTTTCAATGCCAAATTCTTCTAACGTGCACTATCAGCGCAAGGCATTACCTTAGCTGCACCGGAACATTGCGACACATGCGCAGTAAGAGAGTCTCTTACCCATAAGCACAACAGTGCTAGGCTATCTGTCTTTCAGTTCTGGAGATATACAGCATTGACCATACAGCTACACATCTCTTATGAACTCTAGAGATACCTATACTCAAAGCAGGGTATAGCAATTATATATATATAATTGTATACAGGGTGACTCTACAATTACTATAGGAAAAAACCTGTCCCGTTTTTCAAATGCCAAATTCTTCTAACGTGCCCTATCAGCGCAAGGCATTACCTTAGCTGCACCGGAACATTGCGACACATGCGCAGTAAGAGAGTCTTTTACCCATAAGTACAACAGTGCTAGGCTATCTGTCTTTCAGTTCTGGAGATATACAGCATTGACCATACAGCTACACATCTCTTATGAACTCTAGAGATACCTATACTCAAAGCAGGGTATAGCAATTATAATTTACCTACCTAGCCTCACATACGCATGAATCTCATCTGCCCTCACGATTTTTCTGACAACATCCACGTGACACACGCGCAGTAGGATTCTCTCACCACACGAGACAGCACGGCTGAGAACTATATGCTCAGCCCAGACATAGGTAGTCACTTTGGTGCTGTTTAGCTGTGGATTTTAGCCTTTGCATATCAGCACATTACATCAGTGCAGGCAGCTACCATACAATCAAGATTTGGCTGAATATCAGTAAACATTTGTATGCATTGATCTTTAACACTCTGTCTCAAAAACTTCCTATTTTGAGCCATTTGACATGAGATCACTATCCCACACTGGCACCGACTAGGGATACCCAGTAGTAGTATAGACTTATCCAGTCTATTTTTATCCAAGTGAATTACACCACACAACATTGTAAAATATTTAATAAACTTTTTTTATTTTTCTTGTGCTTTGTACATATTCATTCACCCCTGACCATAGTATATTATAAGGGTCTGCTGTGCGCCAATATAAGGGACCTTTTGTACCTGTCTCAGGTACACTCCCCCATCTCCAAGAAACACACTTCTCAAGAAATAACCACCCAAAATACTTAGATAAGAACTTTAGATCATTCTACCTGGCCTCGGCTCCTGTAAAAAGAGGGGGGCGGCCATCTTGGTCCACAATAGGCTGGCGTTACAGGTAGACAAAACATACACAGACATGGAAGGCAGATACATGATAATGACGGGGACAATAAAGGGTCATGCTCTCACGTTAGCGTTGATATATGCTCCGTGCGAGCAAGCCCCGGAGTTCTTCATGCTCTTCTTTAATAAACTACATAAAGTTGCGAGGGCAGTACCTTACTAGCAGGAGCGCTTGACCCAGACTTAGACAGATGCACGGGGACTAACCAATCCCTAAGATGGGACATACTAACGATATCCCAGGGCCTAAGAGACTGTCAGTTGGTGGACATCTGGAGGGAACAACATCCAGGGATACGGGAATACACCTTTTTCTCCCCCCCCCCCCCACAACAGATACAGTAGGATAGATTATTTCCTGGTATCAAATAGAGTGGTCCCAGTGGTTGCCTGTACAGGGATACATGACATTTCTTGGTCAGACCACACACCTATAGAGCTGTGGTGCACACTAATCTCGCTAGACAGACCCAGAGCGAATTGGAAGCTCAACGAGCTCCTACTGAAATCACCAGCAACGGAGGAGGAAATAGGGGAAAGGATCAAAGATTATTTTAATGAAAATGAAGGTAGTGTGACATCACACTCCACACTTTGGGAGGCCCATAAGGCTACCCTTAGGGGGATTTTAATGAATCTGGCTGCTAGAAGGAAGAGGGAAAAAGAGAGTAAGATAAATGAGCTGCAGGAGAGGTTGGCACACCTCTCTGCCCTTCACAAAGAAAACAAGCAGGGAGAAACCCTGGAGGAGCTATCTGACACTAAAATTAAGCTTAATCTGGTGCTATCCTCCCAGGCCGAAAAGGAGTTGGCCTGGTCTAAGCGTAAATTTTATGAAAAGGCCAACAAGCCAGATACCTTACTTGCCAATAAGCTACGAAACAAGCTTCCAAATTATCGCATAGCGTCTATTCGTACTCAAGGGGGGGGGCCTCACCTCCAATCCTAGACAAATCGTAGATGAGTTTAAATGATACTACGAGACTCTCTTTGATGGAGATAAGGTCAGCCACATGCAAAAGACAGAAGAGAGCTTGAAGACATTTTTAAAAGAGGCACAATTACCCAGATTGAGCAGGGAGGACAGAGTAGCGCTACAGGAGGATTTCACAATGGAGGAGCTGGCAGAGGTAATAAAGGCACTCAAGCCAGCCAAAGCCCCAGGCCCGGATTGCTGTTCAAATCTATATTATAAAAAATACCTTAAAATTCTGGCTCCTCATCTATTGAAATTATTTAATGAGATACTCGCAGGGGCCTCCTTTCCAGCACAAATGCTTCAGGCGTCAATTTCACTGATCCACAAACCTGGAAAGGACCCGGCAGACTGCAAGAGCTACCGGCCCATCTCCCTGATTAATTCAGACATCAAAATATTCACTAAACTATTAGCCAACAGGGTGGGTCTCGTTCTTCTCAGGTTGATAAATCCGGATCAAGTAGGGTTTATTGGGGGCAGACAATACCAGATGGGTCATAGATTTGATCGACCTGGCCAGAAAACAAAATATCCCGTCAATGGTACTAAGTCTGGACGCAGAGAAAGCCTTCGATAGGACACACTGGCCCTACTTAAGAGAAACACTGGGAGAGTTTAGCTTTGAAGGACGCCTGTTAGGGGCTATTACTAGCGCTATACAAAGGCCCTACGGTGAGGGTAAAACACCAGGGCTTCCCCTCAGAGCAGTTCAGCATCCGTAGTGGAACGAGGCATGGGTGTCCCTTGTCACCGCTGTTATTCGCCCTTTGTATAGAACCCTTGGCAGCACACATTAGATTGAACCCAGATATTTCAGGGATAGCCGTTAATGAACAGTCACACAAGATGGCGCTGTGCGCGTATGACGTGATCCTGACGTTATCAAGACCTCTTAACTCTCTGCCCAATGTCTTCGAGATCTTAGAGAAATGTAATCAAATTTTGGGGTTTAAAATTAATCAAACCAAATCAGAAGCCCTCAATATAAACCTACCGAAACCGGTGGAAAAATTGAAAGACAAACTTTAATTTCAAATGGCAAGCCTCCGCTATCAAATATTTAGGGGTATATATCACTAAAGATTATAAATCCTTATACAAAGCTAACTACCCTAAATTATTTAAGACTATGAGAGAGGATCTCAGGGTATGGACGGGGTATGGCATCTCATGGTTTGGAAGGATTCACAGCGTAAAAATGAATCTCCTCCCAAGAATGCTCTAGTTGTTTCAAACCCTACCAATAACTATAGTTCAAACAAGAAAGAAAGAAGCTGTGTGGTGCTCTTAAACATAGACCCCAAAAGTTGTCAAGTGTAACCTGAGTAATATAACTCACTTGTTTGTAGGATGGTCCTCAGGGGATTTGATCTTCGCAGGTGTGTGCTGCCGGTACTCCATAGAAGTCAACAGGATTCACAAAGGAGAGTTGGAGCACTACTACAAAAAACGAGTGCTAGAGAGCGGGTCCCAAAAAAAAGAATCAGGGTTTATTGGATCAGAGCATGGTTAACAAGAAAAAACGAGCCCTCAGGCCCCCACCAACGCGTTTCGAGCTTCCGCTCTTTCTCAAGGTGTATAACGATCTGATTAAACCCCCTTACCTGATATACCGTAATTTTCCCGCCAATCGTCCTCACCAACTCGTCGCTTAGGACGCGTCACGAGTACTGCGCCTCGAGCCGGGTAGGGTGGTGACGTCAGCGCGTCCATGAACAAATCAAACTTTATTGATATCCTAAATCTAACAAGACTGACATAAAATTAAAAAAACTTTATTAATATATTTAAACATAAAAGGATGAACACAATCTCCATTACTATAATATCAACATATAACAAACGTTTAAAAGAAAAAACTTTAGAAAAAAGTCTTTTAGAAAAAAGTCTTAATAAACATATTAAAATCACTTAAATGTAAATATATGAATCCCATTCCCTACATACAATCAAAATATATTATTCTTAAGTATATATATATCAAACTTATCGCGAGGTTATAATTAACTTCTATCACTAGATTACAGTAAAGAATTCTTTAAATCTTGATTTTTTTTTTTTTGCCACCAGAGGGGGAGTGGTTCCTCGCAGGACAATCAATAACCACGTACAACGGAATTGATAATGACTAATACCTTTACTAACATGCATAGAAGACATATAACATCAACACATAACAACAGGTGTCCCTCGCTAAGGGCAACCTGACTACGGCGTCTCGCTGGACGCTAACCTATGCGTCACGGCGGACGCTAACCTTATGCGTCACGGCGGACGCTAACCTTATGCGTCACGGCGGACGCTAACCTTATGCGTCACGGCGGACGCTAACCTTCCAAAGAGTGATCCCACCCTGTGTCCAGTAACCCCAACCCAATGTCTCGCACTCCCAAGTCATATACAGGCATACCCCACATTAACGTACGCAATAGGACCGGAGCATGTATGTAAAGTGAAAATGTACTTAAAGTGAAGCACTACCTTTTTCCCACTTATCGATGCATGTACTGTACTGCAATCATCATATATGTGCATAACTGATGTAAATAACACATGTGTAACAGGCTCTATAGTCTCCCCGCTTGCGCACAGCTTCGGTACAGGCAGGGAGCCGGTATTGCTGTTCAGGACATGCTGACAGGCGCATGCGTGAGCTGTCGTTTGCCTATTGAGAGATATGTACTTACTCGCGAATGTACTTAAAGTGAGTGTCCTTAAACCGGGGTATGCCTGTACCAATGTGTGTGTGTGACTGCGCAGCCACTATGTCTGGTGATAGGCCTTGTTGGTGCACGTGAGTTTGTAGGTTACCTGCCCGGGCTCCAGCCACGGGTGCTGCTATACCACTGGGGTTGGATCCGCCGGGATATCCTCCTACGCGTGGGGTGAATTCCGGCGTGGATAATATCACTGCAGCTCCGCACCGTCTGTACCTTGGCGAGGATCTGTCTGCTGCCAGCAAGCCGCAGTCACTGCTTGCTCGGCCTCCGTGAAGATAGTCCAGCTCTCTTTAAGGTTAGGGCTTGAGCCCAAGCCTCGTGGCAGGAAACACAGCGTCCGCTGGATCCCTAACTAGCGAATAGCTAATGGGGCAGGGTCCCTAACCTAGGGCCTGTCCCTACAACACTCAACTAGTGTGACTCGGGCTATCTGGGGTCTAGGGGAATTACTGGCCTAGTGCAGAGAGTCACTGACTCCTGCACCCTACCTCCTTCCCCTAGCTTCTCCAGTCACCAACTGCCAACGTGCTCTCTGCCCGCGAAATGTATCAATCTCCTCTCCAGTGAGATTCTTCAGCCCTATTGGCTCCCTGGTGTCACGTGGGGCGCTGTTGGGGCTCATGGGACTTGTAGTCCTCTTCAAGAGCCTTCCCTGGTAGGCTAGTGCTACGCGGGCTTTTGTTAGCTCCCTTCTGTGCAGGCGCGAGCTCCCTAGGGCTGCCTGACTGTTCCCTATCTGCTCCGGCACTCGCGCGACCCTCACTGCCTCCAGTGCCTTTCCTGCACATGCGCGAGTGCTGTGGAATGGCGGCGCCCTAATCACCAGCCGCCGGGACCCTAGCGACGCGACCGCGTCCTTAGCAACGAGGCGGCTCCCTGCTCCGGCCCCCACCCTCGGAAGCAGCCGTCGCTATCTCGGCCCGTGACCATGCTGCGCAACCAGGAGGGGGTCTCTAGGGTAAGAGGGGTGACCTGGCTACACATATTTATTTAAAGCTTTCTTTGCCAGGCCAAGATCTTATAACATTAAGTTGTACTGTACTTTTTATTTCATTTTATATTTTGTGATTCCAAGCAAATGGTGCAATACTGTAACACTTTTTTGTCCTTTTGCCGCTGTCCAATACTGTAAGAGACTGAGGCCTGGAATCTAACATTGTAGCAGTAGTGGTTAAAGTAAATGTAAAAGAAATGATTAGAGTGGGGGCTATTCTCGCAGCTGCATATCCGTGCAAAAGTTCTCTTTCTTTTCCCTCAGTAATTCAGCTTGCGGTATTCTCAGCGTCTCCCCAGCTGGAATCACTCTCCTGGCTTCCTATTAAATCCCGTATCACACACTCAATTCTCCTCCTCACTTTTTAAGCTTTACACTCTTCTGCTCCTCCTTACATCTCAGTGTTACGCCGGTGCTGCCCGCAGACCAGACCCGTCCCCTGAGCTGAAGGGGGAAGTGGTAATACACGCACCCGCAGCAAAGGGAGCATGTCCGGAGTGTGGTATGAAGCGTTGCCAGGCCAGGTGTAGTAAGGTAGACAATACTTGCCGGTACCGGTTGTAGAGATAGAGTGAATGATGCCTTGCCGAAGTCAGGGAGTGGAGAGTGGAGATAGGTCATAGTCCAAGCCATGTTCAAGGGGTTACCAGAGTGAGTGTTGTCCAAGGAGTGCCGAGATCGAGAGCCAGAGGGGGTAGTCGTACGAGCTGCGTCAGAACCTGTGAAAACACTGAGAGAATCCAGAAGTACTTCCATACAGAGACTATGTCGAGCAAAGACTGAGAGCAGAGAGGAGCTAGATAAAGCAGGAAGGTCCAATTAGGAACGGAGGCGGGACAGGAAGAGCTACAGGGAGACACTGCAGATTGGTGCAGGCATAACAGGCCAGGTGAGTCTTGTTAGTAACCTGAGTATGCCCGTGCAGTGTGCGGGGGCGGAGCCTGATGTCCGGGGGACGGGAATAAGAGTGTGCAGACTGAGCGTGCTCCGTTACTCGTGTATGCATGTTAACCGAGCCAGTGGATGGTGCAGGTGTGCGTGCAGGAGGGCGTGGGCACGCCCGGCTCTGAGCAGAGGAATTGCCGAGTGGAGTGATCCCGCGATGGTGGCAGGGGCGAGGAGCCGTGGAGGCCGGTAAGGCAGGATTGTTTTGTGTGTCCAGGGGCTCCCTGCGGGGAGGGAGTGCTCTGTGTGGGGAGCGAGGAGAACGCTGATTCCTGACAGTACCCCCCTCTTCAGGAATGGCCTCAGGATGGTCCAAGAACGGTTTCTCTGGAAACTTTTTCCTGAAGGACTTAAGAAGGGCCGGGGCATGAATGTCCTTTGAAGGTACCCAGGATCTCTCTTCAGGGCGAAAGCCCTTCCACTGCACGAAGAACTGGAGTTGACCCCTGGATAGGCGAGAATCCAAAAGAGAGTGAACTTCGTATTCCTCGTTATTTTGTACAGTAATGGGATCCGGTTTACGAGTCTGATCCGGGAAAGAAGTGACTGGAGATAAATGGTTTTAAGAGGGACACATGAAAGACATTGGGAATCTTCATACTGGGTGGTAGTTGGAGCCGGAATGCCACGGGATTGATTTGTTCACAAATAGGGAAGGGACCAAGGAACTTAGGTGCCAGTTTAGGAGATGGTACCTTGAGGTGGATATTCCTAGAGGATAGCCATACCAAATCCCCTAGTTTGTAACTGGGCGCCGAACGACGACGACGATCGGCCTGTAGTTTCGATCTGCAGGAGGAGTTGAGAAGGGTAGACTGAATCCTGGACCATGCGGTTTGGAGGGAAGAAATGCGTTCATCTATGGCTGGTACTCCAAAAGGAATGTTGGGGATGGGAAGACAGGGAGGGTGGAACCCATAATTTATAAAGAAGGGCGACTCCCGGGTGGACTCGTTTTTTGCAGAATTGACAGCATACTCTGCCCAAGAGAGGAGTTGAGCCCAATCATCCTGGAAATCGGATATAAAACATCTCAGGTACTTCTCCAGGGATTGATTGATTCTCTCCGTTTGTCCATTGGACTGAGGATGATAGGCGGAAGAGAAAGAAGAAGAGATGCCCAATCTCTTCGTGAAAGCGCTCCAAAATTTGGATACGAACTGAGAACCTCTGTCAGAAACAATGGACGAAGGGATCCCATGAATCCGGAAAATCTGCTCCGTAAAGATATCAGCAAGGGCGGGGGAGGTGGGTAATCCTTTAAGTGGAATGAAATGGGACATCTTCGAGAACCTGTCCACGACCACCAAGATAGTGTTCATTCCTCTGGACCTGGGCAACTCCACGATGAAGTCCATAGAAATGTGGGACCAGGGGCGGTCGGGAACTGGAAGGGGTAACCTAAAACCCTGAGGCTTTTGACGGAGAGTCTTGCTTTGAGCGCACGTGGGGCATGCGCGGGTAAACTCCAGAATATCTTGAGACATCCTTGGCCACCAGAAATTTAGACGAATGAGATCAGTAGTCTTCTTAAAACTTGGATGACCTGCAGATTTAGAGGAGTGACCCCAAGACAGGACCTCCGGAACAAATTTGGATGGTACAAAGAGTTTGTTGTCAGGAACGACCAAGTCCTTTGGAATGCGTCTCTGGGAGTGCAAAATCTTGTCAAGATTCTTGAAAGAAGATGTGGCGAGAATCCTCTCTTGTGGAAGGATAGTCTCCAACGACTCCTCTGGCCTCTCTTCAGAAGAATGTATTCGGGAGAGTGCGTCTGCCTTTACGTTCTTGGTCCCGGGGATATAGGAAAGGTGAAAATCGAATCGAGAAAAAAAAAGAGCCCAACGAGCCTGTCGTGGACCAAGGCGTTGAGCGTTCTCTATGTAAAGAAGGTTCTTGTGGTCCGTGAGAATAGTAAACTGCTCTTTCGACCCCTCTAGCAGGTTTCTCCACTCTTGAAGAGACATCTTCACGGCCAGTCTTCATGGTCAGAAGTTCCCTGTTACCCACGTCATAGTTCCTCTCGGCAGACGAGAATTTCTTGGAAAAATATGCACAGGGATGTAACTTATCTTGGGGCGTGGGTCTCTGGGAAAGAACGGCACAAGCGCCGCAATCAGAAGCGTCGACCTCCAGGACGAAGGGAAGTTCGATGTTGGGATGATGGAGAATAGGTGCGGATATAAAGGCTTCCTTGAGTGTCTCGAAGGCGGAGATGGCCTTGGATGACCAAGCAGAAGGATCAGCTCCTTTTTTGGTGAGCGCAGTGAGGGGTGCCACAATGGTGGAAAAACTCTGTATAAACTTACGATAGTAATTAGCGAACCCTAAAAAACGTTGTATGGCCTTGAGAGAGTTGGGTCTTGGCCATTCAGTGACTGCTTGAAGTTTACCGGAGTCCATCATAAACCCCTCATCGGAAATGATATACCCCAGGAACGGAGTAGAGGTCTGATGAAAGGTGCACATCTCCAGTTTGGTGTACAAATGGTGTTCACGGAGACGGGAAAGGACGTAGTAGGTGTGGCGTATATGGTCCTGGAGATCTTTGGAAAAAATCAGGATATCATCCAAGTATACAATAACAAAAATATTGAGTACCTTACGAAAGACGTCGTTGATGAAATCCTGGAAGACAGCGGGAGCATTACATAAGCCGAAAGGCATTACCAGATATTCGTAGTGTCCATTATGCATGTTGAAGGCCGTCTTCCATTTACCCCCCTTCCTGATGCGCACCAGGTTATAGGCACCACGTAGATCCAACTTGGAAAAAATCTTGGCCCCCTGTAATTTATCGAACAGTTCGGTAATAAGGGGAAGGGGGTAACGATTTTTAATAGTGATGTGGTTTAAACCTCTGTAGTCAATGCAAGGCCTCAACGACCCGTCCTTTTTCTTGATGAAGAAAAACCCAGCCCCTGCTGGGGAATTGGAGTGACGAATAAAGCCTTTCTTGAGATTCTCTTGGATATATTCATCCATAGCGTGAGATTCTGGTAACGACAAGGGGTAGGTCTTGGACTTGGGTAGGGAGTAACCTAGATCGATCGGACAATCGTAAGTCCTGTGTGGCAGCAAGAGGTCTGACTGTAACTTATTGAAAACGTCCCGGAATTGATGGTAAACGGAAGGTAGAATAACTTCGGGAACAGAGGTATTAGCCAGCAGTTGATGAGTCTCGCCTGACCTCGGCCTCCAGGAAATGGGAGCAGAGGAAGTCCAGTCAATGAGAGGATTGTTAAGCTGTAGCCAAGGAAGACCAAGGGTGATGGGTATCCCAGGAGCGTGAATGGCATTGAGAACTAAGATCTCCTTGTGCAGATGTGAGGACAGAAGCAAGGGAGCCGTCTCTAAGGAGATGTGGGCCGGGGTAATTGGACGTCCATCGATACCGACGAGTGCGATGGGAACCTTCTTTCTCACGAGTGGTATGCGATTTAACCTGGCGAATTCAAGATCCACAAAGTTTCCTCCAGCTCCTGAGTCAATGAAAGCGGCGGTAGAAGTCTTGAACTTATCGCCTGAAAGGGAGACTGGAAATGTAAGTTTCTTAGGGAGTTCACCTTTAGAAAGGGGACGTGGAGACATTACACCCAGAGAGAGCCCCTCTGTACTCACTGGGTGTTCCCGTTTCCCGGACGCAGTGGACACTCCCGAACCAGATGTTCCATGGATCCGCAGTAGAAACACAATCCCCCGGCGTGGCGGAACTGCTGTATCGGTGTGCGGATGCGTTGTACCCCCAATTGCATTGGCTCTGGCAACTCCAGTGCAGGACGAAGAGGTATGGTAGCACTTGGGGAAGCGGGAGTGTTGCTGGGAGTACTGAAGAACGGAACTTGAAAGTTATGAACGCGAGTGCGCTGACGCTCTGAGTGGCGTACCTGGATACGTTGATCCACTCGGACCGCCAAATCAATGAGGACCTCCAATTGATCCAGCCTGGATTGGCGAGAGAGTTCATCCTTGATGGGATCTGCCAGGCCTTGCCAGACCACGGAGATGAGAGCCTCTTGTCCCCAGTTAGTCTCGGCTGCTAGAGTCCGGAATTCCACAGCATACTGCGTCACCATTCGCCGTCCCTGAGTGATCTGGAGGAGAGAAACAGATGCCATCTCCCGACGAGCGAGAGAATCGAATACTTGTTGAAACTCGGCTTTAAATGCCGGGTAATCTTGGGTAAGGTCAGAACGTCGCTCCCAAACCGGGGAAGCCCAAGCCAAGGCGCTGCCAGTGAGGAGGTTATAAATGTAGGCTACCTTCTTGCGATCAAAATTGTAGAGATGGGGGGGCCATTTCAAACTGCACCTCACACTGGTTTAGTAAACCCCTATAATCTTGCGGTTCACCTGCATAAGGCTTGGGGAGAGGAATCCTTACATCTGAGCTGCTAACTGCGCTTGCGGAGTGGGGGCTTACATCTGGCGGGGTCGCGGTCGGTACCCTGTCTGAGAGTACTGCGACCTGGCGTGTAAGTGCCACCATTTGATCCGCCAAGGCCTGGTTTTGCTGAAGCAGATTGGAGAGAAACTGTTGAAGTTCGGTCTGGTCTGCGTCTTGTGGGCTCGACATAATGTTACGCCAGAGCTGAAGGGGGAAGTGGTAATACATGCACCCGCAGCAAAGGGAGTGTGTCCGGAGTGTGGTATGAAGCGTTGCCAGGCCAGGTGTAGTAATGTAGACAATACTTGCCGGTACCGGTTGTAGAGATAGAGTGAATGATGCCTTGCCGAAGTCAGGGAGTGGAGAGTGGAGATAGGTCGTAGTCCAAGCAGTGTTCAAGGGGTTACCAGAGTAAGCGTTTTCCAAGGAGTGCCGAGATCGAGAGCCAGAGGGGGTAGTCGTACGAGCTGCATCAGAACCTGTGAAAACACTGAGAGAATCCAGAAGTACTTCCATACAGAGACTATGTCGAGCAAAGACTGAGAGCAGAGAGGAGCTAGATAAAGCAGGAAGGTCCAATTAGGAACGGAGGCGGGACAGGAAGAGCTACAGGGAGACACTGCAGATTGGTGCAGGCATAACAGGCCAGGTGAGTCTTGTTAGTAACCTGAGTATGCCCGTGCAGTGTGCGGGGGCGGAGCCTGATGTCCGGGGGACGGGAATAAGAGTGTGCAGACTGAGCGTGCTCCGTTACTCGTGTACGCGTGTGAACCGAGCCAGTGGATGGTGCAGGTGTGCGTGCAGGAGGGCGTGGGCGCGCCCGGCGCTAAGCAGAGGAATCGCCGAGGGGAGTTATCCCGCGACGACGGCAGGGGCGAGGAGCCGTGGAGGCTGGTAAGGCAGGATTGTTTTGTGTGTCATGGGGCTCCTTGCGGGGAGGGAGTGCTCTGTGTGGGGAGCGAGGAGAACGCCGATTCCTGACACTCAGCCCTAATTTCTCGCTATGCACCATCCTAACTCTTGCGTTCTGCTCAAGTATAGCTCTCTCGACCTCCTATGTATCTGTAGCTCTCTTTCCCCCCCCCCTAAGTGAGATTGGGGTGGGTAGATGTATCTGACTACTTCTCAACCAGGAGAGCTGAGCTTCCGCCACGGGGAAACTGGGGTATGTACTTACACTCGGTGCAGCGCCTCCACTGATGAGGGATCCCAACGGGGTGGGAGTGTGCCCTCACCAGAACCCACATACAGTAAATACACACCATGTGAATAAACAGTATTTACTGAGCATGAACTGTAACTCCAATAACACCTCTTTGCATAACATCAAAACAATATATCAATAACAGTGCATCACTCTGAATGCATACCATCCCCTCACCCACATGTCCCTCATCACCTTCCCCTCAGTCTCTTGAGTATCCAAACAATAAAGACCAGTGTGAGTGTGAGGGATAGCGCTTCCCTGTGTTGGGACCCGGTGGTGCACTTAATATATACTACCTCACTGACCAGTCCTGCTCAGCAAAAAATCCTTGGAACTCAGCAACACCGCACAGTGATCCCACGGCATGCTGCGCTGCTCTCTGCAGGAATGGATGCACACGCTGACTCCACAATAAAGGAATCTCCAGCCGGAATGATCTTTTAACACAGTCTCTGAACACGCTGTCAGACAGCAATCCTCTTGCGCTCTAAAGATGGTGAAGGAGTCCCTGTCCTAAGGCCGACCCTATACCATACAGCTTCCCCTGGTGTCATAGGGGACTAACTGGGCCCTGGGGTATACATCTACACTAGTCCCTACGCACAGAAGAACTCTCACTGTAGCTTCTGTCTGATCCCAGACTCTGGCAGCTCACCACGTGCAACTGGCACTGGTGATATACACACACTGTGAACTACTAGAAAGCAAACCCCCTTCTTCCTATGAGGGGCCTCTCACTGACACAGCCAAATCTAACTGCTGTGGCTGCACTACAAAGCCACTCTGTATATTCTAGTCAGAGCACACAGCACGGCAGCTGTGCCACTGACTAGACTTACACACACCTAAGGGCAGGATCCCTATCTAAGGGGCCTTCACTAAGAACTTACCCACTAACCTAGTGGGGAGTGGGACCTACCTGGGACCAGGGGGTAACCTGGCCTAGTGTAAGAGCCTTGCTCCTTACACACTTCCTCCCCTTTCCTGCTCCCAGCTCCAACTGACAAACGTGGTCCCCGCAACATTGTAGCCTTCCTCCACAGGAGAAGCTGCAAAACATTATTTGCTGGCTGGCTGCACGTGATGTGGGTGAAAGGGCAATCCCCAGAGGCTGCTGGGAATTGTAGTCCACTCAGGACTTCTATAGCATTGGAACAGCGTGCGCTATCTTTACTGCGCACACGCGATCCTGTAATGGCTACCGCGGTGGCTCTACGCATGTGCGACCTCACGCCAACCTTAACCTTGCCGCCGGCACTCCTGGCACTGTACAGCGCATGTGCAACTAGACTACGCAACGGCGAGCTCCTACAAGATGGCGACGCCCTGTAACTAATGTCGCTGGCAGCCCCCGCAGCTCCCCGACATACCACGGGTGTCCCCGTTCTCCTGCAGTGGTAAGGGGGCATAGGGGGAAGCCTGCTATACTCTCCCCCTGGTGAAAAATCCAACGTCCCCACTCGGGGAACGACGTCACTCAGCATAAGTTTGTACAATAAAAATGCAGGGCATGATATGTACAACTTATCACACATGACTCTAAACAATAGGGTACAGTTCAGTTCACATAAGATAACCGAGGCCAGCTGAGTGTTAGCTGCTTGCTGGGACCATTTGTGGGGTGCCCCTAACTGATAATGTGGGGGTACCTCACTTTGACTTTCGTGAGCCTCCGCAAACTCATGCTCAGGTGCAACAGTCACTGGTTCCAAACTGCTTCCTCCCCCTGGTGGAAGGAATGGCACAGTGTCTCTTGGCCAGACCTTTACCCAGCCATCTGCGGCATGGATGCAGTAGGCCAGGAGATCTTGACCCTTTCCGCGGTCCACCACATGGTGAATGGACCGCTCCTTTTTGTGCTTAAAGGAGGCAATTTTCACTGAATCACTCACAACACAGTCCTGGTCCCTAAGCACTTTGGAGGCTTCCATTGGGAAGCGAGCGATTAGCAATGTCTCTGTACTCAAAGTCTCTGTACTCAAAGTCTCTGTTTCATCCTGCAGGGGGTAAAGGGTTGATACCTTACCACTGCGGTGATTCACGGTGGCCAACAGGTCCTCGGGGACGCTGTCAGTTCCCACCTCGGCTGTCTTGGGACCTGTCCCCGGCACTTCTGGGGCAGTCCACTCACTTTCTGGAAACTCGGGAGCGTTGAATCCCAGTCCTGGGACCATTTGGGTTGGAACGTACGGACTCACACTCAGTTCAGTTATGGTAGCGGTTATGGTGTCACACGGACCCACCGTCAGGTCATGAGCCTTAGTTGGGGCCTTTTACACGGCCGCCTCCATCGGAGCCTGTGGGGAGTAAGGAGGTTCCTCACCACTCCGCTGGCTTGCGATGGGTTCCTCTTCCTCTGGTCCCGCCTCCGGATGTCCCTCCGACACACTGGGAGTCGCCATGGCCGTGGGACTCTTCTGCGGCTCCGGCTGCACCAGCGCTTGCACCGGTGCCACTAGCGGAAGTGCACCTAACTTTTCCTGGGCATTCACCTTACCCTTGGCGTTGTTAGCAGGTACTGATCCCAAGCCTGGGACCAATGGTCATATCAAACAATGTAGAAGTAATAACAAATATTCAAGTCCTGGAACATTTGGGTAACAGTGATCATAACATGGTCTCATTTGAAATAAATTATCAAAAAACAGATTACTTGGGTACAACAAAGACTTTAAACTTTAGAAAGGCAGATTTTAATAAACTGAGGTCTAATCTAGTAGTAATACAATGGGATGATGTTTTTGCAGGGAAAAATGTAGAAGATAAAGGGGCAGTCTTTAAAACATTGTTAGAAAAGCACACTTATCAGTGTATACCCTTGGGTAATAAGTATAAAAGAAATAAGTCAAAACCAATGTGGCTAAATAAACAGGTAGGGGAGGAAATGGACAAGAAGAGGAAGGCGTTTAGATTCTTTAAGTCAGAAGGGACAGAGACATCTATCAGAATTATAAGGAATGTAACAAAAATTGCAAAAGGGCAATTAAATTAGCAAAAATGGATAATGAAAAAAGGATTGCAATAGAAAGTAAGGTCAACCCTAAAAAGTTCTTTAAGTACCTTAATAACAAAAAAACGAGAAAAGAAAATATAGGACCCTTTCAGTGTGAGATGGGTAGGCAGATTATTGGAGATAAGGAAAAAGCAGAGGTATTAAACAAATTATTTGCCTCTGTGTTTACCAGGGAAGAATCAAGTTCAATAGTAGCACCACAGGAGGAAGCCACAACCTCCATATTAATGACCAATTGGTTAACTGAGGAAGAAGTTCATAAGCGACTTGAAAAAATTAAAGTAAATAAGGCACCTGGCCCCGATGGCATACATCCAAGAGTTCTCAAGGAGTTAAGCTCAGTAATAGCAAAACCATTATGTTTAATATTCAAGGACTCCCTTTCCACAGGCTCAGTACCACAAGATTGGCGTAAAGCAGATGTGGTGCCTATATTTAAAAAGGGAGCTAGATCACACCCGGGGAATTACAGACATGTAAGCCTGACTTCAATAGTAGGGAAACTACTTGAAGGTTTAATACGGGATAATATTCAGGAATACCTAATGGAAAACAAAATTATTAGTAATAGTCAGCATGGATTTATGAAGGATAGATCTTGCCAAACTAACTTTATTTGTTTCTTTGAGGAGGTAAGTAGGAATTTAGACCAGGGTAATGCAGTTAATGTGGTCTACTTAGATTTTGCAAAGGATTTTGATACGGTTTCATACAAGAGGTTGGTGTACAAAATAAAGAAAATTGGGCTCAGTAATAATATATGCACCTGGATTGAAAACTGGTTAAAGGACAGACAACAGAGGGTTGTCATAAATGGAACTTTTTCAGGTTGGGCTAAAGTCGTGAGTGGAGTACCTCAAGGATCGGTACTGGGACCCCTGCTTTTTAACTTGTTTATTAATGACCTTGAGGTTGGGATCGAGAGCAAAGTCTTCATCTTTGCTGATGATACTAAATTGTGTAAGGTAATAGAATCAGAGCAGGATGTAATTTCTCTTCAGAAGGACTTGGAGAGACTGGAAACGTGGGCAGGTAAATGGCAAATGAGGTTTAATACAGATAAATGTAAGGTTATGCATTTGGGATGCAAGAATAAAAAGGCGACTTACAAATTAAATGGAGATATATTGGGGGAATCCTTGATGGAGAAGGAATTAGGAGTGCTTGTAGACAGCAGGCTTAGCAATAGTGCCCAATGTCATGCAGTAGCTGCAAAGGCAAACAAGATCTTATCTTGCATCAAACGGGCAATGGATGGAAGGGAAGTAAACATAATTATGCCCCTTTACAAAGCATTAGTAAGACCACACCTTGAATATGGAGTACAATTTTGGGCACCAATCCTAAGAAAAGACATTATGGAACTAGAGAGAGTGCAGAGAAGAGCCACCAAATTAATAAAGGGGATGGACATTCTAATTTATGAGGAGAGGCTAGCTGAATTAGATGTATTTACATTAGAAAAGAGGCGTCTAAGAGGGGATATGATAACTATATACAAATATATTCAGGGACAAAACAAGGAGCTTTCAAAAGAACTATTCATCCCACGGGCAGTACAAAGGACTCGGGGCCATCCCTTAAGGTTGGAGGAAAGGAAATTTCACCAGCAACAAAGGAAAGGGTTCTTTACAGTAAGGGCAGTTAAAATGTGGAATTCATTACCCATGGAGATTGTGATGGCAGATACAATAGATTTGTTCAAAAAAGGCTGGACATCTTTTTAGATGGGAAAGGTATACAGGGATATACCAAATAAGTATACATGAGAAGGATGTTGATCCAGGGATAAATCCGACTGCCAATTCTTGGAGTCAGGAAGGAATTAATTTTTCCCCTTAATTGGGTTTTTTGTTTGCCTTCCTCTGGATCAATAAGTAAGTATAGATATAGGATAAAGTATCTGTTGTCTAAACTTAGCATAGGTTGAACTTGATGGACGTACGTCTTTTTTACACCTCATCTACTATGTAACTATGTAACTATGATGGTACCATTGTAGTAGGCCGGACTGGCAGTGGTAGGGCGCACGAGCCCACAGCAGGTGGGATAAATGTCTCTTAATCTTCAGCTTCACTTGAGTGGTCTGCCGGCTGGCACATCACAACAGCTGGTTGTTGGTTGCTCTAATCACTAAGAGAGGATTGGGGTATAGACACCTTACCCTGTGATTCCGGAATCTGCGGTTCTGGATTCTGCAGTTCTGAGGGTGGAACCGAGACTAGAACCGGGGTGCACGAACCCCCTGGAACATCTGCTACAGTACACTGACTCGGTGCGACCACCGCATCGCAGCTGTCCATTTTGGTCAATGTAGCTGGAAAATCTTGTGGTTCTAGAGCAGAGTCTAGTACCGGGGTTATAGCATGTGGAGCCTCCGAAACTTCCATGGTTGAGGTAGAAGGGTTACCGGCATTGATTACCCCAGTAGAGAGGTCATTCACATCTTTCTCTGCTGGTTCTGGCTCTGGAACCGACTCTGGAACCGCAGATAGAGTACTCGAGCTCTCAGAAACTTCTGAGAGGGGGGTAGAGTGGTTAGCTACACGGACCGGCTCAGTATTAAAGACGACCGCTTCTTCCTCTGGGGATTCCGCAGGCTAGGGCATAATAGGCTTCAAGAAACATGCCCCGCAGCGAGAACATTCAGGCTCCCACGCCAGTTCGCCTCTAGAACAGTCAAAGGTGGTACTAAAACATTGTATACACGGTTCTCCTTCCACCTCGGTTGTCTTGAAGCCTAGCGGGAACTGGAATAGGTCAACTCCCTTGTCACAGGCTTCCTGAAAGCAGGGGCACATTAGTGCAAGTGCATCTATTCCGGGCAAATGCCGGCCCACATACACGTTAGAGTGTGACTCCTTGCAGTCTATCTCATTCCCAGGGGGAAAATAATCTGTTTCTGCAACAGTGTCTGGAACATCACTTTTGACACACAGGCCCGTGAAGCCTCTGGGATTAAGGCAGACTGATTAGCAGTGTAACTCACGTCAGTAGAGAGGTCAGGCTCCTCCTCCTCCTCCTCCTCCTCTTCTGGTGGTTCTGTAGGCTGCAGCAGCACTGGCTCCAGGAACTGTGCATCGCAACCAAAACAGTAATGTACCCAGATCAATTCACAACCTGGCAAATCACATTTGGAACATGGATATTTGAAACACTCCAGACCGTTCACCTGTGTCACCAAGACCCCGGTTGGTAGCTGAGAGGGATCAAAGTTCACACTATCAGGTATATTTAAGTCCTTTTGTAAGCATGGACACAAAATAACGTTTACTCCACTCATTCGCCAGGCTCTATACAGCTGAGGATGTATGTCGCTGCATCCGTTAACTCTCTTATGGTGAACAGAAGTCCAATGTCCAAAAAGTCTGTCTTGCGCTTCTGTGTGTGCAGCAAAATCACCTTAGGTGTCTCAGTCAATGGAGCTGTGTGTGAGGGAGCTATGCATGGCCACAGTGTGAACAGAAGTGGCTGATTGCTGCTCAAGGCACTGCCTCCCCCTGGTGGACTCTAGAGGAGGGGTACATTCTATCAAGGAATAGTTCTGGCTCTGCACTGCGCCACTCAGTTGGCGGGGGCAGGGCTTAGGTTTTCCCGCCAATCCTGGACAGCTTTCTGCAAGGTAATTCGGCGCCGCCTTGAGCGCAGCAGCACGTGCACGCTTCCAACTTGGGGAAAGTTGCCATGGCGCTAGGTCAGCGTAGATTAAAGGGTAACCCTCAGGGGGGCCCCTTGGCATAAACAATGTGGACGGTGACTCTGACAGGCATATATCCCACGTGGGTGTCACCACAAAAACTATCGATCTCCACATGGACATGGGGTCTTGATCTTCATCTAAAATACAGGCGTACAGCCACCCGGGGATTTTACGCATATGATCACAGACCTCCACGTCTGATATATTTGCGGGAAGGCCTCCTACGGCTACTACATGGCGGGGGTTAAAATCTTGCCTCAAGGCCCAGGCGAGGAACTCGTGTCCGGACTTTACAACCATGGTGGACAATTTGACAAAAAAATAGAACAGGGCACCCCAGGTCTGGATCTCAGCAGCGCCTCCAAATGTAGCTCTCTTCCCCCCCCCCCTAAGTGAGATTGGGGTGGGTAGATGTATCTGACTACTTCTCAGTGTGGTGCAGTACCTGTTTGGCAACCAGGAGAGCTGAGCTTCCGCCACGGGGAACTGGGGTATGTACTTACACTCGGTGCAGCGCCTCCACTGATGAGGGATCCCAACGGGGTGGGAATGTGCCCTCACCAGAACCCACATACAGTAAATACACACCATGTGAATAAACAGTATTTACTGAGCATGAACTGTAACTCTAATAACACCTCTTTGCATAACATCAAAACAATATATCAATAACAGTGCATCACTCTGAATGCATACCATCCCCTCACCCACATTTCCATCATCACATTCCCCTCAGTCTCTTGAGTATCCACAACAATAAAGACCAGTGTGAGTGTGAGGAATAGCGCTTCCCTGTGTTGGGGCCCAGTGGTGCACTTAATATATACTACCTCCCTAACCAGTCCTGGTTAGGAAAATCCTTGGAACTCAGCAACACCGCACAGTGATCCCACGGCATGCTGCGCTGCTCTCTGCAGAAATGGAATCTCCAGCCGGAATGATCCTTTAACACAGTCTCTGAACACGCTGTCAGACAGCAATCCTCTTGCTCTCTAAATATGTTGAAGGAGTCCCTGTCCTAAGGCCGGCCCTATACCATACAGCTTCCTCTGGTGTCATAGGGGACTAACTGGGCCCTGGGGTATACCTCTGCCCTAGTCCCTACACGCAGAAGAACTCTCCCTGTAGCTTCTGTCTGATCCCAGACTCTGGCAGCTCACCACGTGCAACTGGCACTGGTGATATACACACACTGTGAACTACTAGAAAGCAACCCCACTTCTTCCTATGAGGAGCCTCTCACTGGCACAGCCAAATCTAACTGCTGTGGCTGCACTACAAAGCCACTCTGTATATTCTAGTCAGAGCACACAGCACGGCAGCTGTGCCACTGACTAGACTTACACACACCTAAGGGCAGGGTCCCTATCTAAGGGGCCTTCCCTAAGAACTTACCCACTAACCTAGTGGGGAGTGGGACCTACCTGGGACCAGGGGGTAACCTGGCCTAGTTTAAGAGCCTTGCTTCTTACACACTTCCTCCCCCTTCCTGCTCCCAGCTCCAACTGACAAACGTGGTCCCCGCAACATTGTAGCCTTCCTCCACAGGAGAAGCTGCAAAACCTTATATACTGGCTGGCTGCACGTGATGTGGGTGAAAGGGCAATCCCCAGAGGCTGCTGGGTATTGTAGTCCACTCAGGACCTCTGTAGCATTGGAACCGCGTGCGCTATCTTTACTGCGCACGCGCGATCCTGTAATGGCTACCGCGGTGGCTCTACGCATGTGCGACCTCACGCCAACCTTAACCTTGCCGCCGGCACTCCTGGCACTGTACAGCGCATGTGCAACTACACTGCGCAACCGCGAGTTCCTACAAGATGGCGACGCCCTGTAACTAATGTCGCCAGCAGCCCCCGCAGCTCCCTGACATACCACGGGGGTCCCCATTCTCCTGCGGTGTTAAGGGGGGCTAGGGGGAAGCCTGCTACATATCTAAATCCCTCTCCTGCTTTAACCTTTCTCACTGACTGCCCCACACCTCTGGAATGCCCTCCCTCTCAATACCTGACTAGCACCCTCTCTATCCACCTTTAAGACCAACCTTAAACTACACCTGCTTAACGAAGCATATGAGTAGCTCTGTGGCTAACACTATACACATGATAGATAAAGCTTGTCCCCCTGCAGACGCAATTACCAGTATGCCCTCCTACTGTATCTGTATGTTCCTCCTTCCAATTAGTTTGTAAGCTCTTCAGAGCAGGGACTCCTTTTCCTAAATGTTACTTTTATGTCTGAATCCACAGGGGGGGGGGAAGGGAGCGGTATTGTCAGGAACACACCGAAAAATAAAAAATATACACAATAATGGTGCAGTATATTAACACAATGGGGGAATGGATGAATCTTTGCTCTAATGCAATTCCTACTTACAACAGATAAGACAAAAGCAGGCAGTGGTCTGACTCTGTCAGCAGGATGTAGGTTTGGGTGGACGCAGAGAGGGGAATTTGATGGTAGATAGCTTCATGCAGGATGCTTTCAGGGTATATCAACTCAGATTCACGCAGAAAGACATAAGAAAGAGAAACGGACCATAGTGTAGATCACAGAGTGCAAATTTATCCAATCAAACAAGGTGCACAAACGTACTTACAATAAGTACTTTAAAGATGTTCACGTAGCAGTATCGTGAGACAGTAGAGGGCTCATTAATGATGGTATGCTGGCTGGATGTCCTCCCTTAGCTCCCACCTCTCTGTCGCGGTATGGCGTCTGACGTCAGTTCCGGCAACACGGGTGATGACATCTGGTAGGGAGTGGGGAAGATGAGTCTCAGCAGGTCGCTTGTGTGAACAGAAGGCACCTCACACGTCTTCACGCACAGAAAGACTGCAGTAGGACTAAAAGCTTGGCTCAACGCGTTTCGCTGTTCTCAAACAGCTTCCTCAGGAGCAGATAATGTCCGTTAAGAGCGGTGGCTGTTATATACTCAATTTGATTGAAATTAATTAACAGACTGGGCGTGTATACTGATTGATCATATAATTAACCCACAAGTTGCCACACAAGTGGCACATCACACTGTGGTCCAAAAAATACATTAAATTCCTAGCATAACATAGTTCAATCTTTATTACAAATCACATAATAAAATATAACACTAAAATTTAAAAATAGTTTTAAAATGATATGTATCAGACACTTGTAATAAGTAACGACGGAAGTGGAAGAGAGAGAGAAAACAAAGAGTTAGTAGACCAAAATACAAATAATGTTAAACAATTGTCATAAAATATTTAAAAGTAGTATTCTTTTAAAAAGCATACTGTATAAAGTGTATATAGTGCAATCGGGATAAGTATATAAATAAAAAGGTATATAATATGAGCAAAATAGCAGACAGTGTAGTGATAAGCAACCAAAGATATAAGCAGAGAAAGAAATTCAATATCACTAGCATACTCTAAAGATAGCACTGATATCTTACTTCTATTAGAATCGTTTGAATGGAAAGAAGACTATATACTTGCAACAATAGATGTTACTTCCCTTTATACCTCAATTGCTCACGATTTGGGGTGTAAAGCCGTCAAATATTTTTTGGAGAAAGACGAGGAGCTACACGAAACACAAGTTCAATTTTTATTAGACAGCATTGCTTTTATTTTGGAAAAAAATTTCTTTTTATTTAATGAAGTATTTTACATTCAGAAATGTGGCACCGCCATGGGAACGAAATTCGCCCCCAGTTATGCTAATCTTTTCATGGGATTTTGGGAAGACCATACCATCTGGTCGGACGGCATGCTGGGGGGGGGGGGGTGTTGTCCTATGGCGGCGCTACATTGATGATGTTATTTTAATCTGGCAAGGCGATCAGGATAGTTTAGATTATTTTATATCGAATCTTAATATAAATATGATGAATCTGAAATTTACATCTACCACTAGCAAAACCTCTGTTGAGTACTTAGATTTGGTAATTTATATAGAAGATGGCATTGTGAAAACAAAAACACATTTTAAAAACGTGGATAGCAATAATTTTATCTTGCGTTCCAGCTGCCACCACCATCAATGGATGGACAATGTTCCGTACAGTCAGTACAGAAGACTCCGTCGGAACTGTACTGACGATAATATTTTTAGGGAACAATGCAAGATCTTAGAGAACCGTTTCCTAGAAAAAAAAGTATAGAAACACTGTACTGGATACAGCATTAGATAAGGCCAATTTATTACAAAGAAAGGATCTTTTAGTTCCAAAAAATGTTGTGAAAAATAATACTAATATTTTCGAAACAGCCTTTCTAACCACATACAATAGAGAAGCGAGTAGTATAAATAAGATTATTAATAAACACTGGCATGTTCTTAAAGCAGATACATTTCTTAAAGAGATAATTCCAGAGCACCCAAAAATTATTTATAAAAAAGCACAGAATATAAAAAATTGGGTGGCACCTAGTGCCTTGAAGAAAATAGCCTCTAAAAGATAAAGGGTGGTTGAAAATGATAGAGGGGTTCTACGGCTGCTCATCATGTAAGGCATGTGAATATAAACAATCAGACAAAAAAAAGCTTTATTTGCAATAACACCAAGGAAATATTCAAAATTAAACAATATATGAATTGCCACACAGATTTTGTAATTTACATTCTGCAATGCCCATGTGGGCTACAATATGGGGGGAAAACCACAAGATACATTCGGACTAGGATCCTAGAACATTTTAGTAATATACGACGTGGAATTCTTACACACAGTGTCTCCAAGCACTTTGCCAAATGCCATAACTCTAACCCCAGAGACTTAAAATTTACTGCAATTGAGAATGTCCTACAACATTGGAGGGGAAGAAGTAGAGAACTAGATCTAAGCAAAAGAAAGATGTTTTGGGTTCATAAATTAAATACACTTATCCCTAACGGCTTAAATGCGGATTTTGAAATTATTCCCTTTTTGATCTAATTTCTCTACCTCTCCCCTCCCCGGTCTTTAAAGTATGCTATCTTTATAGTATGCTAGTGATATTGAATTTCTTTCTCTGCTTATCTCTTTGGTTGCTTATCACTACACTGTCTGCTATTTTGCTCATATTATATACCTTTTTATTTATATACTTATCCCGATTGCACTATATACACTTACAAGCACTTGAGAAAGACCACGCTTGGTGGTTGAAACGTTGTGCCTGTTCAATAAAAAAAATTTGAAATCTGAAGGGCCCTGGAACCTTCTTCTTTTTTTGCCTACTTTGGAGCTTGTCAGGAACTCCCCTGTTCCAGGAGCACCGGTAACAGTAAGTATCTTTATTCAGTTTGTGGTGTGCAGCATTACCATTGCTTTTTGCTATATAAATAAAGACATACAGTACATACATTCCAAGCCGTGCATGAGAGTCTGTTTTAAAAGCAATTTTATTTCAGCTTTGCAAATTCGAGTGAGAAGGAAAAATGGGTTAAACTCGCACATTTTGCAAATTTGCTGGAATTCTAGCACCTCATGTAACTGAAAAACATCAAACCGCTCAGTAATAGTCAAGGCTCGCAAGATAGCCTCAACAGATGTAAGATTTCATGATTACAAGCCTCAAATGCTCATTAAGCTCTGCTGATCATCAACTCCCTTATTCCTTTTGTTTAATTATCTATAGTCATCTCATTTCTGCCCTTTTCCTTTACTATCTACCTCATTAGACATTGAAATACAGGGCAGGATGACTGGTGAATAAGTAAGGGGAATAGCACATGGCCCTAGGCACTATCATATATTATAATTATAACAAGCATTTACTGCACATATTATCCACAATTAAGGACACTATAACACTAATATCAGATGCAGAAAAAATATTTTAATTATAATACATGTAAAATGTTACTCTTCCAATAGTTATTTATGTTTAGATTTGTTTTACTCAAACACACAATACAACGTCTGTAGCTATAAGAAGCAAGAAGATGATGTGTGTACAGTATACACCTTCATTTGTTAATTTTATCTTGTTTATAGTACATGGGCTAGTTCGTTTTATATAGCCATTTCTTAAAAAAAAATAAAAAAAACATAAGCAACATTCTGAATTTATATGTCTCCTCATTACCCCAGTGTGAAATACCAGAACTCTAACAGAAGCACAGTATAATGAGGCACACTCATCCATACGCTCAATTATTCAGAGGACCTTTGTACTGTTTAAAGTTGGTAGCAATTAAGATATACCACAGGCATCAAAGGGGTTAATATTTAAAAAACGACACTACCTACTGTCACAGGAGACCAGGATAATTCATCGGGATCATAGGACCAGACAAGATGAAGGAGTTCAATAAAGCAGTTTTAATGCTTCTGGAGCCAAAACCCCCAACACAAGTGCTGACAATAGCTAACACTTCCGAAAACAGGGGTTACGGTGGGAATCCTAGCTAACTAGGTGCTGGGCGCTGCTTCAATAGGCTTACCCAGGCTAGCTTCCAGAGTGAATGGAGATGTTGTGTTTCTTATAAAGTGAATGGAACTACTGTATTTATTTACCTAATCCTAACATGTTGCGGTATCTGGCAATACTACAGTATATGCTGAATTACTGCTTTATTGTAATAATCTTAACACAACAGCATAATATTTAATAACTGTGAGTTGGGCACTGTATTACCTGCTCAACTTACACATCTCCCTTTGATGATCTACTGTGCTATAGGGTTAATATAGACTATATTCACATAGATACTACAACCCATTATTAGCAGCATATTATGTTGTGAGATTATTTGTACTTTAGAGTTTACAGGACGATTCTGAGTTGCTATGAGTGTACATAGACTACGAATTATGTAAGTTAATATAATTAGTACTTTGTCCCACATTTCAATAGCATCTGATTATCACTTTTTAATGGGGATTTTGTTTTTACCCTACTCATTGTATATAATCACTTAATTGCATCGTTGATATATATATATATATATATATATATATATATATATATATATATATATATATATATATATACACACACACAGTATATATAATGTGTACAAAAGAATGACTATAAAACCCTATAAACATATAGGTCATACACTCACACTAGGTAAGTACAAAACGGGCAGTTGGCGAGATTTTAATCAAGCTGAGTCTCTCTCTCAAGGCTTCTTCAGGGAGTAACTTAAAGCGGATAACTATTGATCGGAGGATCAATAGTTATCCGCTTTAAGTTACTCCCTGAAGAAGCCTTGTCGGTGAAACATCGGGTGAATAGTGATTGTCAGCCGTGCAGTAGGAGGTTTGAGATTCCAAGGACAAAGTTCCAGATCCATGCTATTTGGATACAGGCCCTTATATATTCATCTAATAGTGAGTGTATCTCTTTCCATCTACACGTGACACATTATCAGACATACTACTCTATATTTGTTTTCTTCCGTTTCTTATCTCTTTTTCTGCACCCAGGTTATTCTTTTGTAATTCTACTTCTTGGCTTATGTGGGGTTGTGGAATTAATTGGTTGCATTTGATAGGGAAAGGTAGACACGGGTAACCACTTCCCTATATGAATTGTATATATACACATTGTATTGTGGTTCTTAATCACGGTTAATTGATATATATATTATATATATATATATATATATATATATATATATATATGCAAATACAACTGTACGCTCATCTGCATGTCTTAGGCAGGTCTGCAACCCCGCATTTCCCCATCATCACCCAGCATACAGCACTTCCACTGCAGCAAGGGATTCTGGGAAATGACATGCAAATGAGCACACAGTGTCACTTTTTGCCTCAATAACCATTTTTAACATGGTTCCCTATAGGCTTAAGCTTGCTGCATGGTCACAGCTTTGAGCACAGCCAGGGTTAAGGTGTATACCCAGAAAACCACCCACAGACAGCCGTTTCGACCTTGATGGGTCTGATCAGTGTGGGGTTGATTTTAACTGGGTATGCAAGAGAGGCTATGGGATAGGCTATACCATAATATTATTATTATTATAGTATAGCCTATCCCATAGCCTCTCTTGCATACCCAGTTAAAATCAACCCCACACTGATGAGACCCATCAAGGTCGAAACAGCTGTCTGTGGGTGGTTTTCTGGGTATGCACCTTAACCCTGGCTGTGCTCAAAGCTGTGACCATGCAGCAAGCTTAAGCCTATAGGGAACCATGTTAAAAATGGTTATTGAGGCAAAAAGTGACACTGTGTGCTCATTTGCATGTCATTTCCCAGAATCCCTTGCTGCAGTGGAAGTGCTGTATGCTGGGTGATGATGGGGAAAGGCGGGGTTGCAGACCTGCCTAAGACATGCAGATGAGAGTACAGTTGTATTTGCATATTTGCTTTCCTGTGGAGGGTTTTTGTCACTTTTTTTACTCACCATAACTTAACTCAGTATTATGGTATATATATATATATATATATATATATATATATATATATATATATAAATATATATATATATATATATATATATATATATATATATATATATATATATATAATTATTTATATATATATATATATATATATATATAATTAATAGGGATCTTTGGGAGATTTCGTTATCTCACTTTTTCGTGTTTTAGTTCTGATTACCCTTTCCCTATATGCACCGGCTGTTGATAATAACTTCTGACATACATTAAATTAGGTGAGTGGTTCACCAATTCTATGTGTAGCTTCCATATCTCGCAGGATTTCTGTCTCTCAAGGTCTCGGGGATACTATTTAGGCAAAAGCACTTTTGAATCTCTCGCTAAAATCGACACCGAGCCTCGCTTTGGGGCGTCTCGGGCAAAGCCTCGGAGCACACCTCTTAGTCTTAGTGAGATTACACGCTAACTCCAGGAACTACTGTGGAGTTTAGATCAGCAACTCTTTACATACTTTTTCCGTCTACATAGAAAAGCATGGGAAACTGGTCGTCGACCAATCCAAGCATGGATGCTATGCACTGGCCAATCACAGAGCAAAGACTCATCTGTGATGGACTAATCCTGGCAAGGGGCGGTGACTGGGCATCTAGGACAGCCCACAGGGGTGGCTTAAGGAGACGAGTAATTTCAAATCGGCAAAGAGAACAATGACTATGGGGCTCATATGGATATTTCCCACAAAAATAGGCACCTCAGTGTCTGGGGTGAACAAAGGCTCAGCTCTTCGAGCCATCATCTCCAAGACCTGGGTATCGCGCATCCTCACTCACATTGTTCCCAAGCACTGCACCTCCCGCCCTCCCCCCCCCCCCATCGACTTGCAAAACCCAGATTCCTCTGTGTGCAGGCTGGATAAGTTAATTACCAGCCTAGCACACAAATGATACAGTACGTGTCACATTTTACATTGAATAAAAGTTTACACACACACACAGAATAATATTGAGGTGTGCAAACTTTCTGCGCTGCTCCCCCCCCCTGCCTGCCAGCCCCTGTGCTCTCCCCCCCACCTTACCTAAAATCCAGCGTGAAATGACGAGTGGGGTCATGTGACGTCACGTACCCCCATGGCGTCATTTGATGCCACGTTGCCATGGTGATGCGTTGACAAAGACAAGGTAGGAGACATTGTAGAGGCCTCATGCGGTCCCCTAGCATTTCATTTAAATGCCTTGGGGAAGAATGTGGGGCCTCTGCAACTGCTGTTTCCCCCCCCCCTCATCCCTCCCCCCCCAAAAAAAACTTGCTCCACCCCAGGGGGGCACACACCCCACTTTGCCCTTCCCTCGAATAATACATACTCATCCCACATCTCTCTCCTCCCTCTCTCTCTTACCCTGGTCACCTCTCTCTCTTCCCCCTCACCACCCTCTCTCCTCCCTCACCACCCTCTCTCCTCCCCCCTTTTCTCTACACATTTTCTCCCTCGTCCCCTCTCTCTCCCCCTCTCTGTCTCAGTTTAAATCACACAGATTGGCTGTTTAAATGTGTAGAATTACACATTTTAATAGACACTATGTAATAGTTGTAATGATAGAACAATAAACAATTCAATTTTTTATTCTGCTTCTTATTGCCTTATCAAACCATGCAATTTTACAAGGACAACATCGGCGCTACAAGAATAGGCCCACAGATTGATAAAGTTTCCAGAAACTCCCCTAGCTCAGCATGTCATTTATTCATATCAATTGTAATATTGGTCAAAAAGGAATTTTTATGGATAAATAGCAAAAAGAACACAGATCTCTGTATGTTGCGCTTTCATATACAATACGTTTATAATGACAGATTTTTTAATATTTAACATTTATTAGGTATGTTTTAAAATATAGTCAGAGTATTTAAAAAAAAACACAAACTAATAGGTGATAATAATATATATATATAGTGAAAAGCACAAATAAAAATGTGATTTTACTGAGGGTAATAATTAAAGACGTAAGTATTGTGTACATATAGCAGTCAGGGCTATTTTAGACCCAAGGTACTATCCCTGAAATTGCCTATTATTGGGTTTGCATAATTTATAGATAAGAGCAGCAGTTGTCATAATATACTGTCTTTTGTCTGGGTCAGTATAAAGATTACATATATACCAAGCAATTTATATTAGACTATATTTAAGTATTCGCTTGTCTGATTATAGTCAATTGATGGTCAGTAATTTAAATATTATACATAGTACGCTTAGTACATATTGTGTGGTATTATAGCCCAGTAGTTATTAAATAGATGGTAATTTATACTGTGGTATATCCCCTTGATTGTAGGGTCAGTGTAAGAATTTATATATACAATGCAATGTATAATAGGCTATATTGTGATATACAGTATACAGTAGTCTTTTAGGTATGTTACTATTAAGCTAGATAGTAGTCCTCACAATAGCTGTTCTAAGCCCTGATCAAATCATGGGAAGGGGATAAGAGGACCCTGCACCGCTGTTCTAATATATTAGGCTGTTAGGTAGTATACATACAGAAGAAAACCTCTAGAGAGGGCAGCGGAGCACTATATGGGATTCATTGGATGCTATACTTTATGACTGTGATTTGCTTCTGTTGCACCGAGGATGGACTTTATGTCCTTTTTCTGCTGTAGTACACATACATTCAAACCCTCAACATACATTCAAACCCTCAACCCTATGTTGCTAATTCTCCGTCTGTAACAGAACCAATCGGAGGAGCTGGTAGAGTGTTCGAGTGCCCTTGGAGAATAACATGCTACTGACGTCAGGATGAAAAAGATTACACCTTTAAAGGGAACAATTATGGGAGTTTAAAAAAGGCAGTCATAAGGAGAAACAGCTGATAGTTTTAAGGAGTATGGAAAAATAACTTTGCAAGTTTAACTCTTCAGTTCAGTTCGCAAGATGTAGAGCCAGGAGGAATTATCCGCATGCGGGGGGCTGACATTCGGGTTGGATCTTTATTTGCATCCTTAGAGCCACCAGACTTTCTTCTTATATAACAGAAGGAAAGCAGGATTCCGTATAGGCAGCTGGCACCAAGGGCAGCACCGTATGCATAGAAAGCTGTGGAGAGGATGGTTCGGCCATCTAGAAATTAAAAGGGGAAATAAAACGATATAAGGACATGTAAATAGTGAGAGGGAAAACATTAGAAGAGAAAGAGAGACAGAAAAAGGTGCACATGTACTGTATGTGCATATAAAAAAAGGATAGAAAGTGAAATAAAGAATAATTCTTATATGAATGAGGGTAGAAAGTCATGGGGAAAGAGAGTGGGGAGAGGAGGCAAAAAAAGGGTAAGGGAGAGGGAAAGAGGGAGAGAGGGAGAGAGGGAGAGAGGGAGAGAGGGAGAGAGGGAGAGAGGGAGAGAGGGAGAGAGGGAGAGAGGGAGAGAGGGAGAGAGGGAGAGAGGGAGAGAGGGAGAGAGAGATGAATGTATCTATACATGAGCAAATTATCGCCAAGAGTATTGTTTGTTTTACCCTGTCTTGCTATTCATGAGAAAAATTAAAATCTATATTTTTAAGTATATTGGAGATCTATCCACATTTCTATCCAAGCACAGAACATGTGGGTTTCCTATTTTATTCCTATTTTATTGTAGAAACAGTGACATACACATAATTACTTTTGCTGTCTCGTTAGCGGCTGCCACTAGTTTTTCATCCATGGTCGTCACTGGTTTACATTCTGAAATGCAGAAAAATAGAAATACTGTAGAACTGCACTAGTAAGTAGAGACTTAAATAGGAAATACTTATTTAAGGTTGTTCTAAAATTACCCACAAAATTACTAATGCATTTCTTCATATGATAGTGATACTCTAGACAGGAAAATACACTTGTGGCGCCAAATGTACCTTTATTATCTGATAAAAGTGTGCCTCATGCACAAGGTATCTTTTAGAAAGGTGCACAAAGAGAAGCTGCACTATTGAATTACAGGAATTTCTTAAACTACAAATTATTGCTTACAATTAGAGATCTGAATCTGACGCCGATTGACAAATTCCTTGAGCCACGGATTATCACAGAAATTATCCTTTTTTTTTTATTGCTGAAAATCCATCTGGTGGATTCAGAATCTGCAAACAGAATCCCCCTTCTTCTAAACATTCTATAATCCAATAGCCTCTGTGACACAGCCTTCTCATGGCTCATGTCCTACCTTTCCAACCACTCTTTCAGTGTTTCCTTCTCTGATGTCTCCTCTTCACTTCCTTTTTCTGTTGGGGTTCCACAAGGCTCTGTCCTTGGCCCTCTGCTCTTCTCTACACCTCATCTACACCTCCTCTCTTGGTGAACTAATACAATCTTTTGTCTTTCAGTATCATCTTTATACCAATGACACCCACTTCTATCTCTCGTGCCCTGATCTCTCCCCCTCTCTCACGTTCCCTATTTCTAAGTCTCTCTCTGCAATCTCCTCATGATTGTTTTACCACTACCTGAAGTTTAACATGTCCAAAATAGGATTAATATTAATCCATTTTCCACTGCCTCCGTTACACCAACACTCTCCCTTACTGTCAATAACACCACAATCTCTTCAGCACTTCAAGCACGCTATTTTGGGTCATCTTTGACTCTGATGGCTCCTTCATTCCCAACATTCAGTTCCTCACAAAGTCCTGCCGTCTCCCACCTCCGAAATATCGACAAGATTCGCCCATTTTTCTCTCATGATGCACCTAAAATCCTGATCCACTCACTCATCATGTTGCACCTCGATTGTTGCAACCTTCTATTAGTTAGCATTCCCTTTGTCTGCCTCTTCCAACTCCAATCCATCCAAAATGCAGATAGACTGATCTACCTCACTTACTGCTCCCCTTCTGCTGGTCCACTACGCATAGCCCTACGCTGGCTTCCCATACAGTAGCCTCTAGAATTAAATTGAACTGTAGTAATGACTTACTCAAGAACACTGCTCCCCCTCCTTACATTTCAGACCTCATCCACAAATACATACCTAAACGCCACCTATGTCCTGCCCACGACACCCACCTTTGCTCCCATCTTATTGTCTCCTATCACTCCTGCCTTCAAGACTTTTCCCATGCTGACCCACTCTCTGGAATTCCATACCACGTACCATCAGACTATACCACAGCTTTAAGATGTTTTAACACTCCCTGAAAACTCGCCTTGTCATGGTAGTCTACTTGCCATACCTCTAACAATCAACCCCATTGGGACCAGCTATGTGGCTGGACCAATCTTCCCCATATGTAACATCCCCCCTCCCTATAAAACCTTAATGGCTTCAGCTTTCAGACTGGGCCATATTCTGACCCGAGCCACACCTTATCCCACAATGAGCAGCCACCTTACCTTCTTGTTTCAACATTGTCCCTCATTCCCTCTAGACTGTATGCTCTCACGAGCAGGGCCCTCATTACCTCTTTGTATCTGTTTGTGCATGTTTGTCCTCACATGTATGTAACTGTTTATGTTTTTGTAATATACATAACTCCCCCCCATTGTACCGCACTGTGGAAAATATGTTGGCGCTTTACAAACTAATAACAATAATCCAAATCTGAAAAATATAATCCGAATACAATAAACAGAATTTGAAAAAAGCATCCAAATCTGAAAAATCTGACATCAGATTCGATATAAACATGTTCCATGGACCGGATTTACGTTAAATCCAACTGCTGATTCTTTAAAATCGAAGAATTTGAACCCCATGGAAGGATTTGAAAGAATCCAAACAGACTAAAATGGATAAAATCTGACTTCGGATTTCAGTGTGAGGATCGGATTTTGTCTGACAAGCCGGGGAAAACAGCGGATCGGATTCAGAGTCAGACAGGTTTCCCCATCTCTGCCTACAATGTACTCTACTCTAGGTGCCATTAACCTTATTGTGATATAGAACTAGATATCATGATCCACCAACACGATTTCCTCAGTTGACACATTCAATAAAGTTTGTTTACACCTGTCCTTGGGATTTAAACAGCAGCCATTTACTCCTAGCCAGTCCCTGAGCAATTTTTCCTGGACCCAATCTGTTTTCCTTCTTTAATCTTTTGCCTGACCTGGATTCTGTTTGCCTCTCTCCTGCTCTGACCTTAGATCTGTGACCCGACTATGCTGCCGCTGCTCCCTGCCCCAACCTCAGCCAGTGACCTGGACATTTCCCTTGATCAGGACCCAGTCCTAAGGGCTGTGGTCAGTTCCCATATCCTGCCTCAGCCTTGCGGGTCAGACTCATGGCTAGAGACGAGCCCCATCACACTAGACATTGCTCCAGGTTTATCAAAACCCATAAGATACAATGGAATTTTTGCTCTGATAAATATGGTGTATTTTGTTGCCCACGTTTTGCAACTGGTAGACTGATAAATGGGACTGTGCAATTCTTGGGCAAAAACATTTCTCCAGGTGTATAACAAAATACTATTGATCTTACTGTCACTTTCGAAATTAATTTGATATTAATAATTGAATCTCCAGCAAGGAAGTCATACACAAGTGGTGCTTTTTTTAAATGGGCAAAATACTTAAAAGTTTTCTGAAGCTGCAACAATCCTGGAGTAATACCTGACACTAAATTAAAAGGCAAATGGGCACAACGGACTTTCTTCAGAATGATAATTTATTATGCCATAAACTGACGTTTCAGCTTCTCACAGATACCTTTCTCAGTGTCTGCCTTGGGAAAGGTGAGAAGCCCAGATGTCGGTTTATGGCACAATAAATTATCATTCTGAATAAAGTGTTTTGTGCCCATCCGCTGTTACAGTTTTTTGCATGTATTTACCTGGAGATTCATGGGCAGCCCCTAAAATGAGACCATCGGCAAGATACTGTACTCAAGATCCTTTTCTCTTTTATAATGATTGACAGTGTCATAAGCATGGCCATGTTTTATTCAACAGGAATGCTTGTTTCACATTACTGTACTTTCAAAATGAATCCTTTTGTATTTCAATGTTCCATCCAAAATAGATGGTAAATGTAATACATTTAATTCAGTGGAAAAATTACACTGGGTATTTACCTGTCTTCTTATGTCCTGAGGTATTTTGAATGATGGCTTTTGTGCTTATATTTTGCACACCTGTCTCATGTTCTAACAAACACGTAACTTCAGCTCCTTGCTTCCACAGACTGGCCGGTATTGTGATTCCTGCGGTTTGGTGGAATGTGTTGTCTGCATTATGAATAGTCAGGAAGGTGACTGAGCCATAAATAGAGGTTTCCCGGTTTATGAGCCACTTTACACGCAGAGCCTTAGGGAAGTAACTTGCAGCATGGCATAGGAAAGTAGCAGAATGTTGAAGCTGGACTTCGTTAGAAGAGGGTCCCAGAAGAGTCAAACGGGGTCTGCGTGCATCTTGAATGTCTAGATGAAAGGGTGGAATTATACATTATATCCCAGTCAAAACTGAATAAGAAATAAAGAGACTATATTTGAGTGTGCTCCTCTCACTGCAGAGAGACACAGTGACACAGACACAATGAATCTATAATATACCGATGTAGCCTTGTGGCTGGTCGCACTGCCCTCATGAAATCCACCACGGCTACGTCTGAGCGTGCGTGTGCTTGTGGAGTCTCAGGAAGGAGAATAATGGCATTTCAGGATTAACACAGAAGGGGTCCCTGCTTCTGAATGGGACCACATCTGTGTGAATCCTACCGGATCGCATCAGTCTGTAAGAGACGCGCAGTAAGAGTAGACTTAATTAGCCACTCTCCCTCTAACAGGCCATCGCGCTGCTTTTATTTTATTTTAGTAACTCAGTATTGATGCAGGGTTCTCCAAAGCTGCACCACATTAATTTCAGCTATGGGGACCCCCTGCTTCCCGAGTTACATGCCCCGGTATGGGGTGATGGTATCTCTGCCATGTTTAAATATCCCATGTCACGTGACCGGGACATTTAAATGCATAAGAGCTACCAGCACCCCATACCGGGGCCAATAACTCAGGCAGCATGGAGTCCCCAGGGCTGAAATGAATGTGGTTCAGCTCCAGAGAACCCCTACTTCAATACTGTGTTACTAAAATGAAATAGCAGCAGCTTCATTAACTTACTGGCTATCTTCTAAGGCAATGGAGGTGTTAAACCCGAGAACCTGGTTTATAGGGTGTAGAGGGGTTGAGTGAGGGGGCTCCAGTTTGGGTGGTTAGGCCTACCATGAAGGTTGCGGGAGGTGTTAACGCCTTCATTACCTTAGCGATAGTTTCTGAACAAACAAGCTATATACAAGTGTATGTTTAAATAAATATTTTATCAGTACTACACCAGGTACTTTTTATTGCACTTTATTTTGGGAAAACCACGCATTGGAGATCTGGGAGAATGAATGCAGTTGTGGACCTGATCGAGGGCAGGAGAGAGGATTAAAGATACCTTTACATGCCAGTGATAAACTTTGCTCTTGTAAGTAAGCACTTGTTGGGGTGAAGTGGGGCCCTTGACTAAAGGTGCAGCGCCATGGTCTGTCCCCCTATTTATTCATAGGAAATGTTGCATTGAGGAAAGACAAGTCTAATAGCCATTAATGTGGATAACAGAACTGGTTTTCATGACCCTATACAGGACTGGTATTGTACTGTTCTGTTTATTTTGCGCCAGGGACTTGGTCTGTGTGTTTAACCATAGCAATAGTAACCGCTATGGTAATGAAGGGGTTATCCCCTCTCACTACCCACCTGAGAGGCCTAACCATCCACCCCAGGGCAACTACCCCCTTCACCCACCCCCTCAAACCCAATTAAACATTAAAATACAACAACCCTACTACCAACCCTCAACAACCCCCCCCCCCACACACACACACACACCTGAACACATACAGTGCACTAATGGACAAAATTCCTATTATCCAGATCTGTATAATAGCGCATTAGCCCATTAAAAATAAAACATTATCCAGCCAGCATATAGTAAATAAAAGTTATACTTACCCCTGCCGGGATGAAGGCTGCCCTCATCCTCCTCGTCTTCAGTGGGCACTGACAGTAAAATAAAAAAACTGAATACTGGCCTTTAACCCCATAATCACCTTAGTAGTTATGGTAATTAAGAGGTTAACCCCCCTCCTGCTACCCACCCAGTTGGTCTAACCACCCTCCCTGGGACAACTACCCCCACCCTACACCCCATCTAACCATTGATTGTCACTGTGGTAAACCATGCCCACAATGGACATGGATTGCCACAATGGCAATGAATGGGTAAGCTACAAATCAAAAACACGCATTAAATAAAATATATTACATTTAAATTAAAAAAAAACATTTGCCAATTAACCCATTAATTGTCACAGTGGTAAACCATGCCCACAATATCGGCATGGATTGCAACTACGGCTATGGATGGTCAAGCTAAAAATGAAAAACAACCAATACATTTCATTTAAATGTTTAAAAAAAATTGCCAATAAACCCATTGATTTTCAGGGTTTGGACCAAAGGATAAATTCAGTAGAGGAAGATTTGAAAGAGAAGTGGTTTCACAAGAACAGGTTCTCTCCCTTAAGGGATGTGTCACAGATGGCATTGGCCTTAAAGAGAAAAAGAAACTCCTTAAGGAGAAAAGCGGAGAGGCACAAGAGGAGGAAGGGGGAGGGATTCGCAAAAAGAGAAAGTAAACCCTCCCAGTGGAATCTTTAATTTGAGTAATGTGATAGTCTAAACATCAGACTACAGTACTCAATAATGGTCTACATTTTGCACCCTCATTAGGGCCTAACTCTTTTAAGCTTTATCTGGATGCCAACAGATTCCTTAGGAAATTGACGTTAAAACATTATTTCCATAAACAAAATGTAGAATATTCTAAGGAAACTGAGGTGGTCCCAACACCTTTGGAAAATGACAGGTATATACTGTACAGCCGCGGCCCCTTTTATTCTCCAACATCTCCGAATTTTTTCAGGGATTTTTTCCGAATGCCACGCACTTCACCACATTCATGCCGCATTCATACCGCATTCATGTTGCATTCAGGCTGGCGTCACCCGCGGTTGATGTGTTTATTGATAATGGTTCAGATTTAATTGGTTGCAATTCTTCGCGTATCCGCCAGGTGGCAGATATTCATGAATTGTAATGCGCATGCGCTTCAGTAATGTGTCGACTTGCAGGTGTTTAAAAAAATACCACAGTGGTCCATTTTAAATTGGCCTTGGTACTGAAGAAGTTACAATAATGTATCAATTTAGGCTTTTCATATTAAAAAATACATGTACAGTGTCTGGTGTTTTATTGTCCTGAGAGTCCCGACATGAGTGCACCACTGCAGTCCGTGTTCCAAAAACCCGACAAAACGTACGCTTATTTAATATGGGCCGTGATTAATGCAACAGATGATAAGATGACAACAGTTGGTCAAATGTATCAGTATTTTATCGAAAACTATGACTTTTATAAATTTTCACCAGATGCTCATGTGTGGAAGCGCGCAATAAGGAAAAAGTTATATATTGATCCGTGTTTTTTTCGCATTGATCCCGGTGTTATTGGAGGGTATTGGTGTGTATCACCAGATTTTTCCAGTATCTTTGATCATGGAGACTTCAAAATGCGAAAGGCCGTGTTAAAACCAACTAAGAAACGTCAGTCGCTGGCAAGCAATGCGCCAGCGACAGCTTCCAATAACGGTCCGACCGTCAGTGAAAACCTTGTGACCGGCAACCCTTGCTGTCTGTCGCCGCCCGGATACCTGCAGCCTGAGCCGGATTTCGCGTACAGATTCCAAAGCGATTTCCAGCCTCATCCGTTGGCACCTGTCAACTACACTGGCGACACAGTTTATTACACTGAGGCCAGATCCGCAAGCCGGGAGATTTCCCGGCTTGCTAGTGGCCGCCCCTCGGCGTGCCGCGCGTCATAGACGCGCGGTCACGCGTCTTCGGGAGCGTGCGCCCCCTGCACGCGCGTCCAGGGGCTCCCCGAGGGAGCCCTGGTGTCCCGCGATCGCGGGACAGCGGCAGGGGGTTCCGGGGGACCCGGCGGACCCGGCAGCGGTAGGGAGAGCGCCCCGATCGGAGGGCGCTCTTCCGCTGCTTCGGCGCGCGCCCGTCACTCTCGGGCGCGCGCCAGGCTACTGCTGCGGCACAGAACGGGCAAATGCTCGAATAAACTGTGCCGCAGCAGTACGTGTATAATCAAGAATACGGGACTGGCAGTGGCTCGGCGCCAGCTGATTGGCAAAGTCTATGGTGAGTAATGTTGCCGTATTTTATTCTGTTTTTGAAATATCAATATCAATGCACAGTCAAGCGATTCTCCTGTAAGCAATATCATTGGCTGAGCAGCTTCTACAGTAGATACTGCACAATTGGTGGAAAGCTAGGCGCATGCGCATTGGAACCTTCTTGAAACGCATATGCGTGTCATCACATCGCCAGTAGGCGCATGCGCATGTGAACAGGAGACGCCCCCCGAGAAAATTATTGGTGGGACTGACTGTGGGAACTTCTTTAGGGGACTGACTGACCATTACAGTAAAAATGTACTTTTGTTTTTCCTCAGAAAAGAAAACTTTGTCATCTCATGCGGAAAACGGCAAATGGAGGGATTTCGATGGATAATATTGCTTTGTGTAACAATGCCTGCACATTGCTGAATCGAATTTAAAAAACCATGTACCGGAGTCTACAGTTTAGTGTCCGTTGTTATTGATTAGGATACAATACTGTAACTGAGAGCTTCATAGAAAACCTGAAACAGTATGCTATTGTTTTCAGACCGTATGCAATACTTTTTTATATATATATACTGCTGCGGCACAGTTTATTCGAGCATTTGCCCGTTCTGTGCCGCAGCAGTAGCCTGGCGCGCGCCCGAGTGTGACGGGCGCGTGCCAAAGCAGCGGAAGAGCGCCCTCCGATCGGGGCGCTCTCCCTACCGCTGCCGGGTCCGCCGGGTCCGCCGGGTCCCCCTGCCGCTGTCCCGCGATCGCGGGACACCAGGGCTCCCTCAGGGAGCCCCTGGACACGCGTGCAGGGGGCGCAGGCTCCCGATGACGCGTGACCGCGCGTCTATGACGCGCGGCACGCCGAGGGGCGGCCACTAGCAAGCCGGGAAATCTCCCGGCTTGCGGATCTGGCCGCACTGCGATAAAGTGTGTCGCCAGTGTATACTGTATAATAAACCCAAAAAATAAAAAGTATGCATTTATTCTACATGTATTCGGGTACATATGTGTATTCTATACCTGTACAGCATGTATTGTTTTAATACTCTTGTGATGTACAGTACTGAGCATGCCTATAGTATACAGTACAGTACTGTACAGTATGCCTGGACATTACTGTATGTTCTAGAAACACTGTATTTTGTTACAGTATAAAAGGAGACAATGGAACAATTTAAAACAAATCAACATTTTCTTTTATTGGTGGAGTAAGTACAAAAACATTTATTTACAAATACAATTTAAAAACCTTTAAAGTGTACAGCAATTCAAAACATTAACAGGTTTATAGTTTACTGCTAGTGAAAACATTTATGTACAGAAAGTCGAAACATTTACAGCACAACAGTATGGTGTTAGTAAAAAACATTTCTTTGTTAATACAAGTTAAAACACGCAACATCTCCTTAATTTAAGTACATAAAGTCAAAACAATTACAGTAGGATGGTATACAGTACAGTAATTCAGGCCTGCACAACTCCAGTCCTCGAGGGCCGCAAACAGGCCCGGCCCCAAGGATAACCTTGAAAACCGGGCCTGTTCGCGGCACTCGAGGACTGAAACCGTGCAGGTCTTGTGTAAGTAAAAACATTTCTTTATTAATATAATTTAAAAACAAGCAACAAGTCTAAAATGAAACAACATTTAAATAGTCACGCAAATTTGATCCCCACCAGATTGTCTTTCCAGGGCCGATGCCGTGTATGACGCAAAATGCTATTAATGGAGTCTCGAACGATTTTCATTAAAGGATCTGAAATTTAAAAATAGCGCCGCAATTCCTCCACAATAGTCCTTCTTAAATTTACAGGAAGCGCCCTTTTTTCGCGATTTCCTTCGTAGTTGACTCGCAGTACACCAAGTAGGACACGTGGTGCATAAAAATTAACATACCATACTTCTGTGGTAAACCAGCACTCATCACCCTATACTTCTTCCTGAGTGCCAGTGACAGCTCGCGCAGGATGATATCGGGCACCGTATCGATGCAAGCGTATGTAGGTTGGATTCTGGGAGCGGGTGTGCTCCTGGGAGCGGGTGTGCTTGTGGCGGCGGGCGAGGGTAGGTTGTCTGGGAGGAAGCTTTCCTCCTGTCTTGGTCGCCGTGTTGTCTCCTGGAGTGGTCTTGATGGGGTTGTCATGTTATCCTCCTCGTCAATGGCATATATGTACACAAATTCTTCTGGTGGAGGGAGTGCGCTTGGTGTTGGAAGGTGGTCGAAGGTCCCATTCATCAAATCCATGCCACCCTCCTGCTCCGGCGTCGGGGAAACAAGGGGCATGAACACCGAACAAATTATATATCCCCGCTATGTCAGTCTCTATCTTCTCCATCCGTTGATCCATCTTCTACATCCGTTGATCTATCTTCTCCATCCGTTGATCCATCTTCACCATCCGTTGATCCATATTTAGCATGGTTTCTAAAAGAAGATCTATCTTTACCAGCATAGTAGAGTTCCCGGGGATATCAACACTTAACCCATTCAGCATGCGGTGTAACGAGCTGGTTCTTGTGCATGGGGTGCTGTGGACATCTGGGTGGATGGGTGCTACGGAGGATGAGATGAGGTTCCCTGGAGAGAAGCGGCAGCGTCGTCGAAGAAGGATGGAGGAGGTAACCTGTGGATTTCCGGGAGAGAAGCGGCAGCGTCGTCGAAGAGGGATGGAGAAAGTGACCTCTGGATTTCCGGGCGAGAAGCAGCAGAGTCGTCTAAGCGCAATGGAGAAAGTGACCCGTGGATTTCCAGGAGACCAGCGGCAGCGTCGTCGAAGAGTAGTGGAGAAGATAGGATGTGGGTTTCCGGGAGAGCGGCGGCAGCGTCGTGGACGAGTAGTGGAGAAGATAGGCTGTAGATTTCCGGGAGAGCAGCGGCAGAGACGTCGAAGCATAATCGAGGAAATGGCCTGCGGGTTCGATGGGTTGGCTGCCATTTGTATTGCCTTGAGTGTACATCACCGAATTTCTTCTTGACATATAAAAGGCTTACGTGTTTTAAAACCCTTAGCCTTCGGGGTCAGCAGAAGGTTTTCTTTATTAGCCTTAGCCTGTCGCTTTGGCCTTGGCTTGGAAACGGCTGCCGCCTTTCACTTTTTCTGTGTAATAGGCAAGGCAGAGGCGAGTGGCTTCCGGCGTCCGTAGAATCAGGGTTGATCCATGGAAGCAGATGGCACAATGCAGTATCTGGACAAGGGCAAGTTCAGATACAGATCATCGAGTGGTAGGCTATGCAAAGTGTGTAACCTTTTATGCATGGCGACGAGGTACATGTGTTAAAAGTGGGCATACTCTAATGTGAGTCATTAACGTATAAATACACCATCCATTTTCTGAATTCACTGCACATTGAATACACATCGACTAAACATCAAATATACATTCTTATGCTTGTATTTCTTTCTACTCGCAGCTATGCCTGTGCAGCCCTCTTTCCTGCTGATATTGAGAGACTACTAGTGCTGTATGTACCTGCTGGCTCAGCGAGATCTGGGCCTCCGCTAACTGGAAGCCTGGGGTAATAATAGGTTCTTGGCAGCGCCTCCACTTACCCAGGATCCCCAATAAGTAAGATTCCCCTAGGAAAGAATAATGATAACACACCCCAACTTTGTAACCTTTTACTAATACAGTACGTATTACCTTTTACTAATACAGTACAGCATAACCTTAGCTTACACCTATTAGAGATAACACACATATAGTACAGTATATGAATAGCTGATATTCAGTAATATACACCAGTGGCCTGGCTACTCTCCTCATAGAGTAATGTCACTTCCCACCACCGCGTGCACCCCACACCTTGTCCAATGTATATATACTCAGTCCCTTGGTCACTCAACCCATTGTCCCCAAAGAACCCTCCCCCAAGGCGGGATCAGCGCCTGATGGTACCGGTGTTGGAGCACTTATTAAATACCTTCCGGCTACTCCAGCAGCCGCCAACAGACTTCAAAAAGGATACGCCGATCCAGCGTAGTCTCTCACGAGTTGGTGATGTCCAGCAGCTTGAGCCCAAAACACTGTTCACACACCGCAGCTCCGGAAAAACACTGTGTCCCTATCTGCTACTACAGTAAGGGAATAGGATGTCTCTCTCTCTAGGGCTTTCCCTGCAGCACCACAAGCTAATGGTGACTCCGGGTCTGCACTTGGCCTGAGGGGAAATCTGGCCTATGCAGGTGGGTCACTGACCCCCTGAACACACACAACCTCTCCCCTTGCTCCTCCCATGCCCACTGTTAGCGTGGTCTCTCTCCTACGCTTCCCTTTCCTGACTGCCAGCAATCCCTGCACTCCTATTTGTTCCCTGGTGTCATGTGGCTCTGCTGAGGCTCATGGGAATTGTAGTTTTACTGCAGAGCCTCCTGGTGATTGGCCAGCCATTCGCGCGCTTACACTGCGCATGCGCGAACTCTCTCCGTGCCTCCGGTCGTGCAGGGGTATTGCGCAATGCCCTAACAACATGGCGGCACCCTATACTATCGGGCCACCGCGGAACCTCCGGACACTCTCACAACACCCCCCCCTCCCGGGATAGCACCCTGCAGCGGATGTACAGAGGGGAAAACAGAACACATCTACAGTCTCCCCCTCGTGGAATCCAACGACCCCGCTTGGGAATGTAGCCAATACACATATTTACACAATAAAAATGCATATATGAAAAATACAACTTATCACTGTATACTCTACATGAGATTATACATTTCCTTGAACATTTCAATCACAGATCTCACTCTATTGCGAGCCCACTGCTGAACCTCATAATTGGGTGCCCCGAATTGATCGTAAGTCATTCTCATGGGAGGTTGACCAGCACTTTGGTTTCTGCGCTGGTGCTCTTCTGTTACTCCCTCTGGAGAGTAACAAATATCGTTTGACAATTCAGTCTCTTCCCTCGAGGGGCTCAATGTATCGACACAGTCTCTTTGAGGCACAAAGCATGGGCTCTGTGGGTCTAAAGGCTGGCTCATTTGAGTAAGCTTATCTGGTGTTGGACCAAGGGGTCCTTTACCCGTAGCTCCTTCGGGAGATGCACCAGTGGTCAGAAGGCCCCCTTGAGAGGTTCCACCCATAGGATCCTCAGAGGTGGTATTAGCTACAGTCTCTGGACCATCCTCTGTAACATCTGACTCTACATCTAGCGAAGCAATGGGCACTTCCAACTCTTTATCTCCTTCTTGAGGTATGGGAAGGAGATAATTTCTATGCATTCCTTTACCCGGCCTTCTGAGTCTTTGATATGGTAAACCGGGAGGCCAGGCATCTGGGGCTCCACTTCATATATGCCATCTCTCCAACGGTCGGTCAATTTGTGCTTTCCGGGGACACCCAGATTGTGAAGGAGGACAGCATCCCCTGGACGAATTTCCTTAATGCGCACTTTATGATCATAGCGTCTCTTATTACTCGCATTTAGTTGAGCCGCCGCTTTCTCTGCCAATTTATATGCCTGCTGCAAGCTGTCCTGTAATCTTTGCACATACTGGAAATGCGTCCTGTTGGATACCCCATCGGTAGATATCCGCAGACGCACATCCACTGGTAGCAAAGCTTCTCGTCCAAACATTAGGAAGTAAGGCGTATGCCCCGTGGATTCATGGTGAGTACAATTATAAGCATGCACTAAAGTCTCTACACTGGCGACACACTTTATTCGAGCTCGGCTAGTCCCACGAATTCGGGTATACCCGGGTGTATTGAGGTTTGTGACTGTTTTCTGCCCGAGTGCATTGAGGTATTTTCCAAGCAGGGATTGAATCATTTTATTCCCGCTGGCTGCAATACTGCACAGTATATATATATATATATACTGCATTACAATTCATGAATGTATGCCATCTGGTAGACACGCGAAGCATTGCAGCCTATTAAATCCTAATCATTATCATTTAACAGATCAGCCGCCCGTCAGCCAGGCATGAACCCAGGCTGGGAAGGCAAACGCAACGGGGCTTGTCAGAGGTGAGGAGCGGCGCATTCCAGGTATCTGCCAGGTACATACTGGGTATTTGCTCGAATAAAGTGTGTCGGTGCAGTACGTGCTTACTCCATTCAGTCTTCTGTGAGCCTTTCAGAGTACCCAGCATGTCGAGCAGTGTTCGATTGAAACGTTCAGTCATAGCGTCCCCTTCTGGGTGATATGGCTTAGTTCGGGACTTGGTGATACTCAGTAACTTAAGCAATTCTCGTATACGGTTACTTTCAAAGTCCCAACCTTGATCACAATGCAATCGATTTGGCAGTCAATAATTAAGGAAGTATTTCTACCATAAGACTTTGGCCACAGTCACAGCCCGTTGGTCTTTGGTAGGGGAAGCTTGAGTATATCTGTTATAGTGATCTGTGATCACCAGTACATTTCCAATACCCCGGATGTCAGGTTCGATGCAAAGAAAATCCATACACACCAGATCCATAGGTCCTGAACTCTTCAGATGGGCCATGGGTGCCGCCCGGGTGGGTAGTGTTTTCCTTTGTATACAAGGGGTGCACTGTCTACAATGTATCTCCACAGATCCTCTCATTTTGGGCCAATAGAATCGATCACGAAGTAGCCCGAATATTTTGTCAATGCCAAGATGACCATGGTCGTCATGTAATGCCCGGAGGACCATGGTTTGCAGAATCTTGGGCAGAAATAAATGGCGCCTGTCAGGATGGTTGTGATATTGTATTACCCTATACAATAGACAGTTTTCCAGTTCAAATTTTCCCATCTCCTTCATTAGTAGGGCTACCAGTTCTTTAGGAGCTTGTTTAAGTATGGAAGGATTATTTTGTTGCAGCGCTTGACGAACTATTCCAACTACTGGATCCTGAATTTGATATTGCACCAAATCTTTCCAGGCAATAATCTTATCTGAAGTGACATTCATTCCTTCTGGATGGCGGTATGCCCACAGAATCGCTTTTGATTGACATCCTAATGAATCTGCTATCCTTAATTCAGAAAAGGCTTCTCGATCATCTACCACTGCTGCTATGGAGCACAACACCCATATGCCAGGTCCCGGAATTTCCTCCCAAACTTCCTCATCTGGAGTAGGGTTGAGCCCTGGTCTTCGCGACAGAGCATCCGCACCTATGTTCGTACTGTAGGCCCTGGCTTATATTTAAGGTTGAATTGATAGTTTGACAGTGCCGCTAACCAACGGTGGCCTGTAGCATCCAGCTTAGCAGAAGTGTTGATATAGGTCATAGGATTGTTATCAGTCCTAACCTCAAATTGAACGCCATACAAGTAGTCATGCTACTTATCCACTATAGCCCACTTGAGGGCTAGAAACTCAAGTTTGTGTACCGGATAGTTTTGTTCACTTGGTGTCAAGCTTCGACTGGCATACGCCACCGGTCGGAGTCCAGTGTCATATTTCTGGTGTAACACCGCCCCAAAGCCATTGAAGCTAGCATCCACGTCCAGAACATACGCTTGATCAGGATCTGCATACGCCAATACCGGAGAATGGGTTAAATTTGTCTTCAGCCCTAGAAACACCTGTTCACAGGCAGGGGTCCACTTGTCCCCAAATGGTGCTTGAGCTGAAGTGGCTTTCCGTCCCGTGTCTTCGGGGTAGATTTTGAGGAGGTTGTTGAGAATTTTGGCTTTACCGGAATAGCCTTCCACAAATCTTCGGTAGTACCCGCAAAACCCCAGAAATTACCGTAATTCTTGGACGTTATTGGGTCTCGGCCAATTCACCACTGCTTCTATTTTCCCAGGGTCGGTAGTTATTCCTTCGGCTGACACAATATGGCCCACGTACTGTAAGTCACTGACGTGCGGCAGAACCGACACTTATCCATGGACAGCTTAAGCCCTTCGTTATTGAGTCGATCCAGCACTTTCAACAGCCGTTAATCATGTTCCTCCAGTGTCTTCCCGAACACTATGATGTCGTCCAGGTACACCAAGCATTCCCGAGGATTCATATCCCCAATGGTCTTTTCCATCAGACGCTGAAAGGTGGCTGGAGCGCCACATATCCCTTGAGGCATACGCGTGAACTGATAAAATCCCAAGGGGCAGATGAAAGCTGTCTTCTCTTGGTGTTCAGAGTTCATTGGCACCTGATAGTATCCTGACCTCAAGTCCACTTATTCCCAGATAGGGCGTTCAGGAGGTCTTCAATTCGCGGAAGGGTTTACTGATCGGGTACAGTACGGTTGTTCAAGGTTCTATAGTCCACACATAGGCGTACCGTCCCGTTCTTCTTGCGCACTACCACGATAGGCGATGCATAAGGACTACGTGATCCTCGGACAATACCGGCCTCCTCAATTTAGGCTAGCAGCTTCCTCACATCTTCCACATCCCTCGGAGAAATGCGACGAGATCGTTCTTGGAACGGCGTCATATCGTTAAATCGGATTGTATGCTGGGCACTGCGGCTGCACCCCACATCCATGTCACCGATGGAAAATAATTCACGTCGGTTTTCCAGCTTGGTCTGTAACCTTTTTTTCCAATCCTCGTCAAGGGTGAATCTCCGAAATCAAATGCCAATTTAGGAGCCGCCGTGGAGACGGTAGCGGCCGGCGGCCTAGCTTCTGTCTTCCCTTCTAGAGTAACAGGATATATTCTGCCCAGCTGCTGCCCATGATCAATGGGCATGAGATAGGGAGAAATGTTCCTCACGTAGACCTGTGTTCTATGCGAAATTCTAAATGGCCACTCTTTCACTGAGGCCAACACCCTGTATCCAAACTGCTGGCCATCATCTGCAGTACTCTCCAATGAGAATAGTCAATACTCCTTGCGTCTTTCGGGGTAGCAACAAGCTGCTGAAATCATTCTTCCTTCCCCTGGGGGAATCTCAGTCAATCCACGCTCAATGTTGTACAACACCCCATGCTCTTCTTCGGCAGCGATCCTACAGCATGCCTCTTCTAACGCCGGACATGCAGCTAGAGCCAGAAATGGTAGTTCATCCGCCTCCTACAAGTACATACGGATCACGGCTTGTACTATGTCAGTATTAGTCCCCATGATTATAGGGGCACTGGGATGGTCCTGGGGTTCCGGGCACACTAACGCTTCCACTTCCATGGGGTGATGCTTGCCCGTTTTCAACTGTGGAACGTCCAGATGTACTCTCACCAATCCATCGATAGGGTAGTCTTCATGGCTTGACGATAGCTGCCGGCCCGATACGGCTGCTCATCTGAGGTGGGGCCGGCACTTCATTAGCCTCCATAGCAGAACCCTCGTTGGACACGAGGGTGGTTTCCGTAGTCCGCGGGGTGCACAGCATGGATTTCGCAGGTCTGGACGCCATCCTCCGTTTTACAGGACAATGGGAAGAGATATGCCCCATCTTGCCATAGTTGTAACACTGGATATTACTCCTTATAGAACTGTTCCTGAAAGCAGGGGAAGATCTTCCCGAGGTGGAGCCTCCATGGTCAAACTCTTGTTCATCAGGCTTCTCCTTGTCATGACTCACTCCCCCAGCTGGCCCTGCTCTAGCCTCTCCTTTCTTTGCTTCCTTGGGGGGAACCCCGGTTCTCTTGGCCAGGTTCAAATCCCAACTCAACAGCACGGTCTTATGAGCCTGTACTCGGTCCATAAGTTCATGAAAGGACAAGGCTTGACCAGGAACGAGGGATCCGCTGACTCTTACGGATACCGGATGTAATGAGAGAAGTCCCCTCAGAAATTGTGTGGTTCACAACCCGTCTGCATCAGCCTTCTGCACTACTTTCCTCCTCACCAGAGTCCAAAGATCCAAATGCAGACGCCTAAGAAAGTCAGATACCATTTCTCCTTCTGGGCCAGAGCATGGAATTTGGCCATAAGTGCGAATGCGTCCACCGGGGTTCCGTAGGCTTTGGTGAGTGCATGAAGTATTCCATGCATATCTGCATCCGGATGATCATCTCTGTAACAATGCACCGTATGGGAGGCGGGCGGTCGTAGGCATTCAATAATTCGCTGCCTCCTCACTGCGTCAGTGCAGGACCATTCAGGTAGTACCTGCTCAGCATGATCCAACCATTCCTCAAACCCTACCTCTCCCAAGGGCGTCGGGTTGTTTCCGGAGAACACCTTCAGCTTCCGGTACTGATGCAACTGAGTGAATTGATGTATGGCCTCCGCTAGCACAGGTATGGTCAGATCGTTAGGCGTGATATTTCCTACAGAAGGGCTATTGGTATCCATTCTGGGCATACTGCTCCTACTCAGAGAGGGCTGGATGGTGGAGGGGGTGAAAGATACTCCTAGGCCCATGGCTGCTGGCCACCTGGGGTTCAGGCTGCTCTCAGGGGTATGGTCTGGAGTAAACGTTACTGCACTTGACGGGCCAGGGTACTCTCTCTGTGGGGTGGACATGGCCATTGGTTCGACCACGCCCACCTGCACCAGTGAGCAATGGATGCCCGGAGACTCAGGTAGGATTAATATAGAGGGTACGGCTTCTGGGCATATGTCCCATTCAGTGGCAAAGAGTACTTTACACCAAGTTTGATCGGCATCATACTTATGGTCTATAACTCGGGCCGTGGCCAGGAACGGATGTTTCCTCACTTGATCCCCTATGGTTCCCAAGGAGGTGGCTGAAGGGACATTTCCAACAGCAATGGCACAGGTCAGTGGGATATGGTTTTGTTGGGCCCACTTGCACACCTCGGTCTGTGAGGGCACAAACATAGCTTAACTGGATAGCACAATTTTAATTTCTGAATGGGGCACCCCAGGTCTGAGATCTCAGCAGCGCCTCCAAATGTAGCCCTCTTTCCTGCTGATATGGAGAGACTACTAGTGCTGTATGTACCTGCTGGCTCAGCGAGATCTGGGCCTCTGCTAACTGGGAGCCTGGGGTAATAATAGGTTCTTGGCAGCGCCTCCACTTACCCAGGATCCCCAATAAGTAAGATTCCCCTAGGAAAGAATAATGATAACACACCTCAACTTTGTAACCTTTTACTAATACGTAATTGCATAACCTTAGCTTACACCTATTAGAGATAACACACATATAGTACAGTATATGAATAGCTGATATTCAGTAATATACACCAGTGGCCTGGCCACTCTCCTCATAGAGTAATGTCACTTCCCACCACCGCGTGCACCCCACACCGTGTCCAATGTATATATACTTAGTCCCCTGATCAGTCAACCCAGTGTCCCCAAAGAACCCTCCCCCAAGGCGGGATCAGCGCCTGATGGTACCGGTGTTGGTGCACTTATTAAATACCTTCCAGCTACTCCAGCAAAAAGGATATGCCGATCCAGTGTAGTCTCTCACGAGTTGGTGATGTCCAGCAGCTTGAGCCCAAAACACTGTACACACACCGCAGCTCCGGAAAAGCACTGTGTCCCTATCTACTACTACAGTAAGGGAATAGGATGTCTCTCTCTCTCTGGGGCTTTCCGTGCAGCACCACAAGCTAATGGTGACTCAGGGTCTACACTGGGCCTGAGGGGAAATCTGGCCTAAGCAGGTGGGTCACTGACCCCCTGCACACACACAACCTCTCCCCTTGCTCCTCCGGTTCCCTCTGCTAGCGTGGTCTCTCCCCTACACTTCCCTTTCCTGACTGCCAGCAATCCCTGCACTCCTATTCGTTCCCTGGTGTCATGTGGCTCTACTGAGGCTCATGGGAATTGTAGTTTTACTGTAGAGCCTCCTGGTGATTGGTCAGCCATTCGCACGTTCACACTGCGCATGCGCGAACTCTCTCCGTGCCACCGGTCGCGCAGGGGTATTGCGCAATGACCTAACAACATGGCGGCACCCTGTGCTATCGGGCTGCCACGGATCCTCCGGACACTCTCACAGCATCCCCCCCCCCCAGGGAATGCGCCCTGCAGCGGAGATACAGAGGGGAAAACAGAACACCCCTACACCTGTTAAAAAGATTTCAAAGGATCTCAGCATGAGAATTAAGGAGATGTACACGAGTGGACAACGAATTGCAGATATCCAACGCTGGTTAGCTGCTTCTGGCCTGGTTGTGCCATCAACCACCGTGTGCTATCATGCACACGGAAAAAACAAACAACGCACGAGGACACCAACGGTAACTAACTCGTATGTATATTTATATAACTATATAATACAGTATATCTATTATTGTTTATATTGCTGCATATTAATATAACTATATAGTATAGATCTCTCTAATTTTATAGTTATTTCGGTATATTTATATAACTACAGTATATAATACAGTATATCTATTATTGATTATATTGCTGCATATTAATATAACTATATAGTATAGATCTATCTAATTTTATAGTTATTTCGGTATATTTATATAACTACAGTATATAATACAGTATATCTATTATTGTTTATATTGCTGCATCTATAATTGTTTACTGTAAATGATGTGCTGTACTTGTGGCCTACTGCACTGTAACTTACCGGATTGTTGTTTTTCTGTACACTGTAGGGAGACAACTCTTCTGGTCGCCAAAATAAGTGAAGAGAATGATGAGAAGAGTGCCTTAAGGGTCAAATATACTCTGCTGCAAAATCACAATTGCACTGTATCCGAGACCAGCATAAAGAAGATGAGACGCAGAATTGGATGGAAATATGGACGTGTGAGGTTAGTACTGGACAGTACAGGAGGTTAAAGTGTTGTTTAAGAAACTGTACTGTACCTATAAAATTATTCCTTGTCATTATAGAGCGTACCCTATGATAAGGGACGTTAACAAGATCAAGAGAGTAGTCCAGGCACAGGCATGAATCTACAGTGGAGAAACTTTCCAGGATTGCATCTTCACTGACAAGTCTACTGTATCGCTGGAGAGATTTGCCACGTTTGCATTCCACAAAAAAGGTCTTATTTCTATGAAGCCGCGTCAAAAACACCCAGTGAAGATGCATGTGTGGGGTGCCATCTCTAGGCGTGGACTAGGATGCATTGTCATCTTTGAAGGTAAAATAAGTCACACGCTTTTGCCTTATGCACTGTACTGTACTAGTGTGCAGTTTTTTGAGCACTTTTCTTTTCTTGTTATAGGAATCATGAATAAAGCTTTTTTTCAAGAGCAAATTGTGCCTGAGATTGTGGAATACATCACACGTGAGTTCCCAGATGGTCACCGTATCTACCAGGACAACGATCCGAAGCACACCGCGTCAACAGCGCATATTCTTGAGCGCGGTATCAACTGGGTGAAGATGCCAGCAGAGTAAGTGCGGTAACTGTGTCTCATTTTTGCCCACTGTTTTTACTGTGTACTGTATCTCTTTAACTAATTGTCCTTTTTTTCCCCATCCAATGACAGATCGCCAGACTTCAATCCTATCGAAATGGTCTGGCATCAGCTGAAGGACCATAACCGAAAAGTCGTGAAACCCTCCAAAAAGAATGAGATGGCGCAAGGCATAATGAGTTTTTGGAATGATGTACTCACCGTGGAACAATGCAATAAATATATTGACCATAATGCGACTGTGTTGCCCATTGTGATCACGCGTAATGGGCAAGCATCATGAAGGCAGTATGGTAAAGTACTATACTGTCATATGGTACTGTAAGTACAGTATGATACAGGTAAGTATGGCACATATTTTTTCTTTCCTGAGAGAGCAGCACTAGCCACCTGGTTACAAAGTATTTAACAGTAGCTACAGTATACAGTAGTTCCAGTATAGACTAGTTTGACAGTACTATCTGCACACTGTAGTCCAATATGGAGTAGCTATACAGTACACAATGCCATAATACAGTATGCACATAACTGCACTAATTTTTTCTTTTCTTGTCTTTTCAGAAAAAAAAGGATGGACTGGGGGAAGAGGAGGTAACATGCGTAAAGTTTGTGAACTGTGTGTACAGTTAAGTGTATCTAAACTGCAGTCATGATTTACACAAAACCTCCCCTCTCTCAATGAACTACACAGAATGACGAAGAAGATAAAGACGGAAAATTTGTATTATTGTTTTTATTATTATCAATGTGCATTATTCATGATTATCCACCGGCCCTCAATTTTCACCCCCCCCCCCCCACCCCTCTCTCAATGATTATTTGTATTTTTTTTCCTGATAAAATAAAATACATATTTAATTACATAAAGATTTTATTTCTTTGAACTTTAAATTCACTGTGAATGTGTGTGGGGGGGATTCTTCAAGAAGACACACAGTTTTAATAATTGGTTAACTTTTTAATAATTGGTTACATAATCAGAGTAACATAAGGGAAAGACAACAATAGGAAAATTAACGAATGGTGTGAAAGAGGTTGAAAAGCACAATGACAAGCTTTAGAAACGGAATGGTTCTGGAGAGGTGTCGATAAGAGGTTGTAATACTTTAGCGAGCCCTGTGTGTGTCTGCGGGGGGGGGGGCAGCTAAAGCTGCATGAAGGATTAGCTGTATTGTAGTTCAAAGACATTACATATTTTCAACAGGCAGGTTATCAAAACACAGAACCCCAGCAAGCTCTTTTAGGGAATCCCTGAGCCCCCACAAAATATATATATGTATATGTGTCAAAATGGAGTGCTATTGAGCGTGGCATATGTATAGAACAGACGACAGAGAAGCCCAATGCTACATCCAACATGACAGAAATATATTTCTGTCATGTTGGATGTAGCATTGGGCTTCTCTGTCGTCTGTTTTAGGCAGGTTATCATAATAATTTTATCCCATACCCCCAAATATATAAAAACCACACAAATCAACCATGGGAAGTCAAATGCACAGTGTCGCAGTCAAAAGCTACAGCACAGATTGAATATTGTAATATCAAGATGGTTTAGGCTGGCTTGTGGAGAAAATAAAAAATGACGAGAAAAAAATATATATATTTTTGTTTTTTGGTCACTCACTTTTGAACTTCGCAAGCAAGCAGTGGTGAAGTTATAGACGCATGCGCAGTAATCATCAGTTATGTAGCTCCCTTCCTAAAGAGGATTACACGCAGGCGCAGAGAGGTGATGCTCGGCTAGGGATGATTAAAAGCACAATGACAAGCTTTAGAAACGGAATGGTTCTGGAGAGGTGTCGATAAGAGGTTGTAATCCTTGAGCAAGCCCTGTGTGTGTCTGCGGGGGGGAGGGGGCTAAATCTGCATGAAGGATTAGCTGTATTGTAGTTCAAAGACATGACATATTTTCAACAGGCAGGTCATCATAATAATTTGATCCCCACACCCCCACATACATAAAAACCACACAAATCAACCATGTGCAGTCAAACGCACAGTGACGCAGTCAAAAGCTACAGCACAGATTGAATATCGTAATATCAAGATGGTTTAGGCAAGCTTGTGGAGAAAATAAAAATAAAAAATGATGAGAAAAAAATATATATTTTTTTTTGGTCACTCACTCTTGAACTTCGCAAGCAAGCAGTGGTGAAGTTATAGACGCATGAGCAGTAATCATCAGCTAGCAAGCAGAAATGTGATTGAAACCAGAAAGACACACATTCAAAGGAATGGTGTGGGAGAAGTGTACTATACTGTAGATAAGATAAGAAGTTGAAATACTGCAGTTCAGTAAATTAGCCTGTGTGTGTACGGGCGAGCGAGGGGAGAGCGCTGTATATGCCGAAATGTGATACTGTTACATTACACGCCTGTGCGTTTCAACAATGTTCAAATGAGACATACAGCACTGCACATACATGTATAAATATACAAATTTATAATTAATGCGCGCGCACACGCAGACTGTGTACTGACGTACTGTAGGTTGAACTGCTAAAGTATTAGACTTTGAAGACATCAGCTCGCGAATGCCCACCTGAGTTTTTAGACGGTATTGCAGTATTGCAGACAGCGCTACTAAAATGCCAATATTACGAGCGCTAAAATACCGGAACATATTCCGGGGGGAAAAAATACTGCATCTGCCCGCGGTTATCAGAGTTGCGCCAATACGGCCGCATTAGGATAAAGGCGGCCGCAGCTGTACATTCCAAACTAAAACCCAAATCCATATTTTATCCCCATCATATGAAGGGGAACTTTGTTGAGACACTCCATCAGATGAATGTTAAAGATTTTGAGGCAATGTCTGATGGATGTAAAAAGAATAAACAGAAATTTAATATAACAAAGGGAGAGAATGAAGCACTAAAACAGCTGCAACATAATAAGGAAATTTTGATTAAGCAAGATGATAGTTGGGGCTGAAGTGGGGGCTACTGTAATCATTAGCTCAGAGTACTATTTACAGGAAGAACAGAGGATCCTGGGGGATACCAATACCGTCCAGGCTCTCAGCAGTGACCCTTCGGATTTGTTTCAAAAGAAGTTTGAAGTTATCCTTCAGGAAGGTAAAGATTTGGGTATAATAAATACTTCCGAATTTGTTTACCTTTGTAACAGGTTTCCTAAGATACTATATTTTATACACAATTTTTATGCACAAATGACTCCAAATACCACCAGGGAGACCAATAATTTGTGGGATCAATTTGACGTCCCAGAACTTGTCGGAATACATTGATTTTTTTTCTCCAGAAATATCTTGTGCAATTACCCTCATATTTGCGTGATACCACAATACCAAACATTTAATCAATGTATTTGATCAGATGGTGTGGGAGGATGACTTTTTGTTTTTAACCTGTGTTGTCATGGCGCTCTATACCCGCATTAATCATTTGCATGATTTAGAGGCCGTGGACAAATTCTTGAAAAGAGACGAAGATATGACAGAAGAGCAAGCTAATTTTATCCATAGGAGTATTGAGGAGTATCCATAGGAGTATTGAGTTCATTCTCATTCATAATTATTTTTGGTTCAATGACCGCTATTTTCTTCAAATCTGCAGAACAGCCATGGGCCCCAGATTCATGCCGAGCTACGCAAACCTATTCATGGGCCTATGGGAGGAGAGGCATGTGTGGGTTGGTGGTGGTCTTGGCACGGGTCTCGTCCTCTGGCATAAATTCATAGATGATATAATCTTTATATGAAGAGGAGAAGAAAAAGCAGCACTGAACTTTATAGAAAATTTGAACCAGAATAATTTAAATTTAACATTTACTTATAATATGCGTAGGGAGGATATTCAATTCTTGGATTTGAATCTTTATGTACAGTACAAGGAGGAAAAATAAATTGTAAGACTCATTTCAAGACCATGGACTGGAACACACATCCACAGGAAGAGTTGCCATTTTAAGAAATGGCTTAGTAATATTCCATAGGGCCAACCAAGGAGAATAAAACGTAATTGTACATCTGATAAAACATATGAGGAGCAATCAAACATCTTAAAAGAGAGATTTTTAGAGAAAAGGTAAGATAAGAAGATGCTTGATATTCTGATGCACCAGGTAACTGACATAGAAAGGAACGATCTTCTGAAACCTAAGAAATTGGTCAAAGAGGATATGGGGATGTTTATCCCCGTTATCACTCAATGCAATAAAGAATCACATAAAATAAAGAAGATCATGGGAAGACACTGACCAATTCTGAAACAGGACCCCATACTCAGCGGCATCCTACGAGATAGACCGCAGATTGTCTTCACAAAAGCCCCCAATATATAAAGGATACGGTGGCTCCAACATATTTAAAAATAAATCTGTGTCTAGTGACACAGTGAAACGAGAAACCCGGCTGGAAAGAAATCCAAATTTTTTTTTTAAGTGTTTGGAGTCTGTAAATTTGGCATCAACAAAAGCAAGAATTTTACTTCCAAGATCACTGGAGAGGTTTTTACTATCTTAAGCCTCATCAATTGCAATACAGACTTAGCGGTCTACCTGTTGGAGTGTCCGTGTGGCCTCTAATACTGTATGTGGGCCATACTACAAGAAAATTGAAAGTCAGAGCGTTAGAACATGGCTGGAAACTCATAAAGTTTCATTACATTTTAAAAAGTGCCACCAATCAGATTGAGATCAATTGATTGAGATTTTTGTAGATTTTTAAAGATTGAAGATTTTGGAATTTTAAAATCTTTTATTTTTAATTATTTTAATTATTTTAAATTTGTATCAGATCTTTATGTATATCCTTAAGCTATGTCTAGCTTTTCAACCTTTATTTGTCCAGTCTCCTTTATAAGAAAAACTTGATGGGATCATTGGATCTAATTTTTAATGTCTCTTAAATGGTTTTTGAAGCATTTTGAAATGTCTATTAACCTCTCTATCTTTATTTTAGTATCTACAATCGACTTTATACATGTTTATTTTGAACCATAAGATTGAAGGATTTTTAGGTATTGTTATTTTAGATGTTGTTATTAAAGATTGTTAGACTTTTGTGGCATTTTTTGATTAATTATGTATGTTTAATTATGTTAATGCAATAACGATGAATATGAGGGACCAGTGAGGATTTTAATGACATGTATAAACTCTATGGTAATTTAAGGGCGGGTGCAATCAGAGATGCAATCAGTATCCTTTTGCAGCCGTTCTTTGTAACATTGTAGTCAGCTGAGACAGATTTCAGTAACGAAGTGTTAGGGTATTTAAACCTTGTACCTCCCGGATCCCAACATAACCACAGAAGAAGCCTACAGATTTAGTAAAACGCATTGGGCTTTTGGACCTTGGAGGCCACCATACCAACCCCTCGACAATCCAGAGCTGACGTCAGAGGTCTCCGGAGCACCTGCTGGTGAGAGAAGCAGACGAGAGAGATTGTATGCAGATGACCAGACAGGATGGGAAAACGTGAATCTGACAAGTGACGATTTAGGGTTGGTGTGCCCCAAGTCACTCCCTGCACAATACCTCGGGGAGATTGTAAGTTCACGTTATCCCCTTTGTGTTGTTCGTTGCTTGGAGATATAAAAACATTATTGCACCAGCATTTCTGCATGTATTTCTTCCTACATGTACCAGTGATGGCGGTTTGATTTATGAGGTCCTGGTTCAACGGAGGAGTGTGCAATATCAATTAGCAGGGCTGGTACCATCTGTTACCGTGTATTCACTATAATTTATATATATTCAGATTGCGATGTGAACACTAACTTTCTCCATTCATGGCAATGAATGGGCAAGCTAAAACATTTGCCAAAAAATGCATATATCGTTAGTGTGGTTATCTATACTCTCAAAGGGGGATAGATAAACACACTTCTAGTCAATGGGCTGCCTAGAAAATGGGTAGTTGCCCCAGGGTGGATGGTTAGGCCTCTTGCGTGGGTAGTGGGAGGGGTTGACCCCTTGATTACCATAGCGGTTACTATCACTAAGGTAATGAAAGGTTAACACCTCCCACCACCTTCCCAGGAGGCCTAACCACCCACCCTGGGGCAACAACCCACCCTGCGGCAACTACCCACTTCACCCACCCCTTCTACCCGCAACAAACCAGGTACTCTAGTTTAACCCCTTCATTACTTTAGCAGCTATCTACGAATGTAATAAAGCTGTTTTTATTTTATTTTAATAACACAGTATTGAAGCAGGGGGTCTCCGTTATTGAACCACATTATTTCAGTCTTGAGGAGCCCGGATTCATGAGTTACAGGTCCCGGTATGGGGTGCTGTATTGTTTAAATGTCCCGAGCACTTGACGTGGGACATTTAAATATGGCGAAGATACCGGCATACAATACCGGGGCCTGTAACTCGGGAAGCAGGGGTTCCCAGAGCTGAAATTAATTCAGTCAAGCTCCAGAGACCCCCTGCTTCAATACTATGTTATTAAAGTAAAATAAAAGCAGCATGATCGCCTGTAATAGGTGCACAGGAAGAGTGACTGATTCTGTCTACTCTCTGCGCGCATATCTTACAGACTTATGCGGTCTGGTAGGTTCAGACAGTGGGAGTCCCATTCAGAAGCAGGGACGTCCACTGTTTTAATCCTGATTTGCCATTCCTCTCTGCCAAGCACTGTCAACTCTTGGCAGGCAGTAAACCATTACATGCCCTGCGGCTGCTGATAGATAGAAGTGGCTGCATCTGTAACCCATCATTTCTGTTTCTTTAAGAAATACATACAGAAGGTTAAATCTGTCCATCCATACTGAGATTGACCTAAAGAAAATATGTCTCACATAAAACAGGCATGTGAATCTCTCTTTCTTACCCTGCACTTTGATCTCTGTGCCTTCTCCAAAGATGTACTGGCTGGAGAACCACACTGCACAGTAATAAACTCCCTCGTCTCTCTTGTCTGTGTTCCCAATAGTCAGCAGGAAAGTGTTAGTTGACTCCTCAATCTCAGGGATGAACCTTTGTGAAATTCCATCCCCGTATGCTGGGTGGTTCTTCTCTCTGTGACTTAACAGAAACTGCATCTCCTTCCCTTGCATCTGACGGTACCAAGACAGAACATGGGATGTAACCTTGCTACCTTTCATGAAGCACCTCAGAGTGGGGTTCTTTCCTCCTGTGGTGATAGATGGTAGTGACTGTTCCAAAGATGGCCCCTCTGGTTGCCTGCTAACTTGAAAGGATATTTGGGGGGCTGTATAGGAAAGGAGAGAGTTGAAATCAATGACCTGTTCATTTATTAGTATAAACATGTTTGTACATTGTGGAAGTGTCTTTTCTCTGACCCCTCATTTACCTTACCTTCATCTCAGACTACCATATGCAAAAACCGTACACATGTTTTTCTGTCTTTGCAAAATTAGGCAGAAAATCTCTTATTAATGTTTTTATATTTTCATGCTATAAGAACAGAAAAGGAGGGTTCATTTTTAAGATATATATTTTTCTTTAAATATAAGTGGCAGTTTAAGTTTGTAAGTATAAAAATAGTTGTACTGTGTGACGGTTCAGGGGATTCCTTCCTCTCCATGTGTCCCCGGCACCGCGGTTCCCCCTGCCTCTGATCTTCCTTCCTTGCCTCCTTGTTCTGTTCTCCCTTCCTCCTCCCACATCCGTCCCTATGCGGCATGCCCTGATGCGCTCCCAGCGTCTGCTCGCGTTCCCCGCAGGCGCGCGCATGTTCCCAAACACCCGATCCCCTCCGCGGTACTCCCTGCTCGCAGATTCCCTCCGTCTCCCCTCCGGTCCCATTACCTTCTGCAGTCACTCCTCCGGTTCTCTCTCCTCCCTCGGCAGGTGCCCCCGCAGCGCGGCGCTCCACACGCTTTCTGACACAGCCTGAGCACGTGCACCCCAACCTTACAGAGGGCGCACACACACGCTCCTCTTGTAAACTTCACCAGACCTCTGGCTCCGCCCCCCATGCTGTACAAGCTATCTCCCTCTCTGATTTACCTGTCTCCTTCCTTTCTCCTTCTCACCTATCCCTGCTGCCTCTCACTTCACCCTCTACTCCTCCTCTCTCTCCCATTGGTGTTCCCTCCTTTATAACCCCTGTCTGTCCTCTAGCTCATTTCTCTGCATAGCTTCTTGTGACCCCTGTGTGTGCAGTCCTATGCTTGGCTCTCCTGTCTCTTTCAGCATTTGTTCCTGCTCCTGCTTACCTCTGGATCTCCCTGGCTTGAACTCTGCTTTGTACTGGATTACCCTGCTCTCTCCTGCCCTTGAACCCAGCATACTGATACGACTTTGCTGCCTTCTGTTACCCCGGGACTCTGGCTTATGGACATCACTATCCTGCTCTCTGTTGACCCTGGACTCTGGCACACGGACATCACTATCCAAACTCTGAAACCCAAGGCGTTGCAAGTATACCTTAACCCTCTTTCTACAGGCCCGGCACGCACTACCACACTCTGGGCACGCCCTCACTGCTGTAGGTGCGTGTTATAACCCCACCCACCTCAGTACTGGGGACTGGCCAGGTCTGCGGGCATACAGGTGTTACATACTGCAATTTCTTTGCTTGGAGGTGAGGATGAGCGCAGGAGGATAACCTTGATATATGTAAAAGAAATAAAACATATATAGTGCAGACTGTAATCACTGCTAATGTTCTTGATAATCTTTAAGAATAGAACTCACAAAAATCGCCATATAATATCACATGTCAGAGATCTTTCTCTCTCCTACTGGAGCCCTTTAGCCGCAGAAGCCAGGATATCCCTCAATAGGTATGTATGGTATGAAAATAAAAGAAACCACAATAGTGCATACTATTCGAACTGGATATATTACAGAATCATCACAAGTATAATGAACTCACATTTTCCATATAAAACTCGGGTGGGGGAGAGAACCGCAGATGTAACTGACAACTCTTGACGAAGCAATTAGCGAAACGCGTAGAGTTGCAGCAGAGAACTTACGATTGGAAGGACTGGCAAGATTGGAGCTGGCACCAGACACAGTTAGAACTTCCGCCCTTAGCTGTGACGCGGTAGCAGGAAGTGACGCGACGGCAGTGACGCACGCGGAAGTATACAGCAAGGAGCTAGTGAGACGCTGTGAAGCTGCTTGCATCTGTCCTCCAGTTACATCTGCGGTTCTCTCCCCCACCCAAGTTTATATGGAAAATGTGAGTTCATTATACTTGTGATGATTCTGTAATATATCCAGTTCGAATAGTATGCACTATTGTGGTTTCTTTTATTTTCATACCATACATACCTCTTGAGGGATATCCTGGCTTCTGCGGCTAAAGGGCTCCAGTCAGAGAGAGAAAGATCTCTGACATGCGATATTATACGGCGATTTTTGTGAGTTCTATTCTTAAAGATTATCAAGAACATTAGCAGTGATTACAGTCTGCACTATATATGTTTTATTTCTTTTACATATATCATGGTTATCCTCCTGCGCTCATCCTCACCTCCAAGCAAAGAAATTACCTGTATCTGGGATTTGGAACTGTCCCATCAGAGGAAGTTGAGCTGCTTTATACACATTTTTATTACCTATTCACAGTTTGGTGTAAGGTGTATTTGTGTTTTTGTGTGTTTCACTTATAACACTATTTATTATTATTATCACTTGGGAAGCGCCCAGTCCATCCCTCACTCCTCCTTCCCCTTTTTTTAATTACATACTGCAATCTGACTATCATACTTCAGCAATGTCTTCCATTATTTTACACCATTAATGAATGTTTAGGTCAGTTTATGTGCAACTGGGCTTAGGAACTCTTGCTACTTCCACAATACAAAATACACATAAAAGAGCTTGATCTTGCACTCCAATCCCTACAGTCAAAGTTGTGATTGGAGCTGCTCGTTTTCTTTTTCTTTTAGCTGGAACTGAGACCATTTTAATCGACATGAATCTCAGTTCCATAACAAACATAGTTTTGCCACGTGGGGATTTTCTGCTAAATCCCACTGGATGAAAAACTAGTGCAAAAGCTTGGGTTCTATGGGATACAATATATGCATCAAAGGCAAAGCGAAGGCACAAAGTTGTTATTTTGTTCAACTCCCACTGAAATATTCCTGCTCCAGGTAGTGTTTATGTACTTATCTAAGTTCTGCCATTTTTCGGATTTGTCCACATTTGTCTGCGAAGAAATGACGGATTTATGGAGCAAGTGTGAGGTGTTAGAGTTGAGTTATATTTACATATCGGGGCAGGTTTATAGGGTTTATTTACTCAAGTTTTCTGGCTGCAAAAGTAGAACAAAAATGGTGCAAACAACAGAGCCTGTATTCACCAAAGAAAATGAATGCCGTTGGAAGCAATGGAAATGTTCATAATAATGCAGTTATATATAGAGATTCAAAAAGAGGGGTTGATAAATTTAAGACTTTTCTCTTGGTCAGGACTGCATTAACATGCTCAACCCAGGGAGAATTTGGCCATCGCCCTGAGTTCACAAAGTCTCAGCAAACAGACACAACGAGCGCTCAGAGAAATGAAGATTTCAGACACAAAGCAGTTCTTCTTCACTTCTAATTTATTTAAGATTTACAGTACAAGCAGCTTTTATAGGTATTCACAAAGGCATTTCTAGGACATAACAGAGAATACAATCATCAGCATTATTTCTGGTGGAAACCAGAATTTAAGGTCTACGTGTTTTCCTTAGCTTGTTATTTATAAAGAAGACCTTGTTTATGTCCACCTACTGTAGCTGGGGTCTTCAGCTGTGGCATGTTTTCTTAACAAACATCTCAAAAGAAAAGATAAGGCTTCTTGCTGAGTACAAAACTGGTTCAGAGTTCAGTTTTCTAAAAAGGCTCAGTTGAAACTGGAAATTACAGCAACACAAAATGGAAAACAGAGGACGTGAAGGACAGATTAATAATTTTAACCCTTTCAGGGGTAATTCTGCTTCACAAGTACAATAATATCGTATGATATAATAAATGAGGCTGGCTAGGATCTACTGTATAGGCACAAGGACAAGACAGAACAGAAAGATCCCTTGTGCAACACACTTTGGATGACCTCACAAGTTAATGAGGTAAAGTGAAAATTGTATTAAAGAATTTTAATTGAAACAAAATTCTAAAAAAATCAGTGACACACACAGATAACGTAGCAAAATATAAAAAAAAACACTTAAAAGTGTGAGGGAGTATACTCTGCCATTACAAAGATGTTACATGCTTGAAAATGAGAGTTCACTCTAAATGTCATTGATCTACAAAATGGTGATAAACTATAGCCTTCTATATACCTAAGGCCTTCTAAAGTTCTGCAACAGGTTGTGGATCAGGGCCTCTATATATTGTACCAGTAAAATGTTCTATAAATTGTATTGTATTGTATGTCTTTATTTATATAGCGCCATTAATGTACATAGCGCTTCACAGTAGTAATACATGTGGTAATCAAATAAATAACAGATAATATAAATAACAGATCATGGGAATAAGTGCTTTAGACATAAACGTAACATTAAGGAAGAGGAGTCCCTGCCTCGAGGAGCTTACAGTCTAATTGGTAGGTAGGGAGAACGTACAGAGACAGTAGGAGGGAGTTCTGGTAAGTGCGTCTGCAGGGGGCCAAGCTTTATGTATCATGTGTTCAGAATATTCACAGTGCTATTCATATGCTTCTTTAAGCAAGTGTGTCTTAAGGTGGATCTTAAAGGTGGATAGAGAGGGTGCTAGTCGGGTACTGAGGGGAAGGGCATTCCAGAGGTGTGGGGCAGTCAGTGAAAAAGGTTTAAGGCGGGAGAGGGCTTTAGATACAAAGGGGGTAGAAAGAAGACATCCTTGGGCAGAACGCAAGAGTCGGGATGGTGCATAAATAAGAAACATGTTCCAAGATCGCTGTTTAGAAAATCCAATCTATACAAATAATCACAGAAAAAAGATAAGGTGCAAAACAGCGCTAATAATATAGATTGAAATTAAATAAATGTTCAGGCAGCCAGGTGGATGACTGGTAGTACAACCAGTCAGGGAAGCAAATGAGAAAAAAGGTTAAACCGGCGCCAAAGGGGGGTAAATACCAGACCAGTGGAGGGTGTGACAGTCCAAATACAGTCCTTGGGATGCTGAATAGTGATGATTTTCAACTCAGCAGTGCATATGTGGAAAAAGAAAAGAAAAGAAAAAGATAATGGTGCAGTAAATCAACACAGGGGGGGGGGGGGGGGAAATGCACAGATAATATACAGACAAAGACAATCAACAAACTAGACATACAAACATGAAACAATAGCACGGCCTAAATATTAATAAAAAGCAATTTATTTGTGTGGAAAGTGCATGAACCGCATCCGGAGGGGTAAAATTACAACCCTACTCAAAAAAAGTTCCAAGTTTTTAGAGTGTTTCACTGTGTGGAAGAAGTCTGCAGTTCCTAAGGAGAAATCTGCAGTCTCTGAAAAGTGTTTTAAACCGAGGTGCGGCGACATTGCGGCTGCTGAGGAGGACTGGAGGACTGGAGACCTGTGAGCCGGTGGAGAAATTATAACGGAGGTGACGTCACGTCCGCCCAGAGGTCCCGTCATCCGAGTCACCAGCCTGGCATCCCAGTCACGTGTAGACGCCAGCCCAAGTGCTCCGGTCGCCATCTTGAGAGCCCAGCTGCACGCACCAGATCATTGCCTGTACCCTTCCAGCATTCTGTGAGTAGGGTTGTAATTTTACCCCTCCGGATGCGGTTCATGCACTTTCCACACAAATAAATTGCTTTTTATTAATATTTAGGCCGTGCTATTGTTTCATGTTTGTATGTCTAGTTTGTTGATTGTCTTTGTCTGTATATTATCTGTGCATTTCCCCCCCCCCCCCCCCCCTGTGTTGATTTACTGCACCATTATCTTTTTCTTTTCTTTTCTTTTTCCACATATGCACTGCTGAGTTGAAAATCATCACTATTCAGCATCCCAAGGACTGTATTTGGACTGTCACACCCTCCACTGGTCTGGTATTTACCCCCCTTTGGCGCCGGTTTAACCTTTTTTCTCAATCTATACAAATGTTCTTACATGTACCCACATTCTGTATGGATGTGTTTGATGAGATGATGGGGTTTTTTTTCAAGTCCATCACACAGACAGCAAGTGTCCAAGGAAGCACAGCCTGTACCTGAGGCTGCATCCTTGAGGAGGATGAGGAGACTGTTACCCTCTTCCTGAGGTTCCTCAAGAGGAGGTAAAAGCCACTGCTGTAGCTGCCTCAGCCATTACCTAAGCCGCTACCCCAACTACTGCACCAGCTGACCCAGACACTGCTCCAGCAGCTGTACTAAGGCAACATCATGGCAGATGGAGGAGAGGTCACGCCTCAGGGAGCAAGCGACCCGCTTTCACCACCATATCATGACCCATGTCATATGGCAATGTCACGGGAGACCAATGCTTTTAACACCTTAATACCCGTATCCTTAGATTGAGCAAAGCAGAAGATAAAATAAATTGTAATTTATTTACATAATGAACACAGCTTGATTTACAAAATACTACGAAAATACACTTACTAGTTATGATGTTAAATCTGGTTACAGGAAAGATCTTAGATGGAACTCTTAACCGCATGATGAATCTTAGATGGATCTTAGGTGAATCTGTTACCTGAGGGGCTGCACAGCTTCTTATAGGGTTAACATTCCTATCTCTATGCTCTGTAGCCAACCTCTGCATGGGAACTAAATATTCCCTCCAATTCTGGACTTTGCCAGTCCTGCGTAGCCTGGCACAAAGCTTCAGTATCGCAACTGAGCATGTGTGACAAATGCTATCTTTCCCCACTTGGTATGCTAGACCCCCTGTCGGCTCAGCACCGGAGAGTCTGGACCGAGCAGCCATCTCACAGGATAGCTTATTGAAGTTATCTTCCTTCACCCCTCTTTGCTAACAAAAGGTTCAACACCTCTATGTCCTGGATGGCCTTTGACGCTCGAGTCTAAATTATGCATTGCTTACTCAATGGGATTTCCTGCCATGCATTTTAAAGCATAGAACTTACACCTTGTGTTACCTCCTGTTCTGGACGCCTGAAGGAAAATCCCCTTATGTCTATAATGTTAAAACAGTTAAACTAGGGTAACTTTAATTCATCAATTCTTTATAAGGCTTTATAAAAATTGTTTGATAACCTTATTAATGGTTTTAGCTATGCAGCGCTAACCTCAAATCTCAGTGCTCTAGGATGCTCCCAGCCAAAGTTAGCTCACTGCTTATATGCTATGCAGCAGGCTGCTGTGTTCTAAAAACTTTTTTCCTTCCTGCGGTTGGCAGTGAAACACTGTTGCAATGCACACACATGATACATAACTGATACATTACTTGTTACAACACTTATACAATTTCACTCAGGGTATTATGTGGTTCCCTTATACCTAGCGGGATACACAGAGACAATTATAATACATTCACAGCACTGCAGCCAATACAAGGGGAAAGCCGCCGGGGGCCGCACAATGAGTGCAGGTGGGCCGCATGTTGTGCAGGCCTGCTCTACATGTTAACTTAAAAACCCATTTAACTCTCTCCACCTTATACCTGGTGAGAGAGATATGGAACCCCTCACTGAGTTCTGGGATTTGGGCATATTCCGGGACCTGTAATGTAACCCAGTTCCCTGGGTCTGTGCCGAAGCAGGGGGATTTGGCAGAGAGCTGCAAACTGCTTTCTAGGGAGGATTTTATCCGGTGTCTGTGCTCCTCGTGTCCTCAGGAATCTGGGGAGATTCCTGAGTGCATGTTTTGGGGTAACCCGCAACATTGACTCCCTTCTACCCAAGCACACCCTGACAACAGTTTACCGTAAAAGCCTCCCTGATTCTCACGCCCTGCACATCTACGCTGGTCAGCAGTTCTGGAACAGTAAAAACCCACACATATCTTCACTACACATGCAGTTACATACCACAATTGGGTTGAAGAACTGACACTCACAATTCCCCAATGTGGCTCAGGGGCACCCATCCGGGCCTTTATTAATGGCCTGGGTACCCGTTCACCATCACAGGCAGAACACCAGTGCTATGCTTAATGGGGAAGATTGCGGCAGCCCTCAAGGGCCTCACTTGGGCTATGCAGCATGGGCTGGAGAGCATCAGAGCACCCTCCATACTCACAACTCCTGGTGCCTCCAGTGAGTACCTGCCCCCATCAGGCATGTCACAATTGGTGACAACTCCACCTCCTCCTCCATCCTTGCAGTTGGCCACAAAATGGAAGCGTGGCAGGCCTCGCATCGGGGGGCCGAGTGAGCCGGCCAATTCGGTGGCTTGGAGGAGACGCTGAACCTTGTACATAGTTAATTTGTTTATATTGCTTTTTTTTTAAATATAATGTTAGTTATGAGTTTATTTTTAAACACAGTGAATTACCTGTGTGGGAATAAGTTATTTTCCAAACATCTATCTCTGGTAAGTATGGTTGTAATATGTAGATACATTATTGTACACCCATACTTGATACACTCAATATTATATACCATAAAAAGCCGCACAATCATATCCTACATCCCCTTTAATCATTTAAAACCATAGTATAGTTAATTACATACATTTGCATGTCATTTCCCAGAATCCCTTGCTGCAGTGGAAGCACTTTATTCTAGGAGATAATGGTGAAAAGCAGGATAGCAGGCCTGTCTGGGTGTGAATATGCTCACAAGTGATATTTTCATTTGCTATATGCTATACTGTGGAGGATTTTTCTCACCTCTTAACCGACCATTTTTAAGGTGTAGTTTAAACCTATCCCAGCTTCAAATTGCAAAGCTAGCATAACCAACCTCACACTGATGAGACCCAAAAGGTTAAAACAGCTGTCTGTGAGTAGGGTTACTGGCTATGCATCTTAACCCAGGCTGTGCTGAGAGCTGTGTAATGCAGCGAGCATGCACTATAAGGGTTCCGTGTCAAAATGGATTTGAAGCAAAAGATGAAACTGTGTGCTCATTTGCATGTCATTTCCCAAAATCCCTTGCTGGAGTGGAAGCACTTTATGTTAGGAGATAATAGTGAAAAGCAGGACTGCACACCTGTCTGAGATATGTGAATGTGCTGACAAGTTATATTTTCATTTGCTGTATTACATATATGGAAATTACGCAATAATAATAATAGCATGTTCTTGTATAGCGCTGCTAGTTTTACGTAGCTCTTTACAGAGATATTCTCCAGGCACAGGTCCCTGCCCTGTGGAGCTTACAATCTATGTTTTTGGTGCCTGAGCCACAGGGAGATAAAGTGACTTGCCCAAGGTCACAAGGAGCCGACTCCAGGACTTGAACCAGGTTCCCCTGCTTCAGTCAGTGTCTTATCTCACTGAGCCGCTGATTCTCCAATATCAGATGCATCTGTTGATGAATTTTTGCCATCAATATGTTCCATCATAAATATCTTTGTAGGACACGTAATGAAAGGTTTAAGTCCTACACTCAGTACAATCATGTAGGTAGCACTCGTGCCAAACGTCCATTAAAAGTAAACAATCCGATATTTCTCAGGGTAACCAAAGGACATCGTAACGCTATTCATCTTTGAGGATATGCATTACAGCTTATCGTCCCGTTAACCACATTTAACATATGAATAAACATATAACGGTCTTCTGAGTATCTACCCTTCATTATTGTAATTTTAAAGTTAATTACTAATAAATTAACTTAGGATGTTTTTAATGGATCACCATGAGCTAGATCCACAGAAGTCTGTCTCTTTTGAGCAATTAATGACCGTTACCAATTTAATTAATGGATGTGATATTTCTTCATTTTAACAGGTATCCTAAAAGTTAATGAGATACAAAAATGACCTTGTTAATAAAACAACCATCGTGACATTACCTGTATGAACAGGGATCATAGCGCTGAGACGCATTAAACAATACGCTGCACAAGTGCATGGGTGGAAAGTATAATCATTAGTGATGCATTACGCATGTGTGTTACCTATCCCCCATGAGCATGTTGGAATTTCAAATAAATACACTTTTCAAACTGAATAACTTAACCGTATCAGCTAAATTGCAAACGTTTTGGCATTGCTAAACAGGCATCCACCTTATCTGCTGGATCTGGTCCTACTTCTGGGGCAGCCAGGATTAGCAGCCTAAAATTCCCGGAAGAACAACTGAAGATCCTAATCATTGGAGTGGTTGACAATAACTTCACACTTTTAGAGTCTCTATGCTCCCGCACCAGCACCACAGTGAAGCAGTTAATTAAGGATAGGATCCTTACCCGGATTAATGTCCTTCGGAACACGGTGAGATTAATGGACATGATGAAAAAGTGCTGACCATGTTGCCCAGGTGAAGAAGACTGGAGGGGGTCTACCGTTGTCCTTCATTTCACCCCAATTCAGCAGCACCCGAGCTTGGTGTTGTTTAGACCAAATCCATACCTCCACCACAAACCATTTGCAGATTGAGTACTGAAAAAGTCGAGCAAATTCATTCAAATCCGTCATTGAATACCATACGCACGTTTTTTTAAGGGAGCAGAGAGAGGAGAAGGAGAGAGAGAATCCAGTTGAATATATCCCCTCAAACATGCCTCCAAATAAATTAGGGAGCCATTCCTGTGCTGAAAAGGAGCTCACCTGAGGTACCTGGCTGAGAGATATGCTAGTGCTTATGCAAAGTAAATTTAAAAAAGTCCCACCCCATACTTCCTAAAATGTTTTCCATAACAACTATATAGAATTTATACGTCTAAGGCACAAACCTAATGATTAGAATGGTGTCAGACCCGACAAGAGTAAAACTGACAGCCCTTGCTTTTCTAGGTTCCAGCTCTAGCAGTGTGAGCTAAACCAGCTGATGGTTAGCAGTGCACCACTGTCGTCTACTACTAGCATATCTATTTTGTTGATAGTAATAATATGTACTGAGGGCTATAAGTTACTGAGACCAGATGAGATTAACTAAAACAAAGGTTTTCTGACACACACAAATTAAAAAAAAGTGAATAACAGCAAATACAACAGATGCAGAGAGAAAGTAATTTAGCAGAGTAAGCTCTCTCTCAGATGTAACCAGCGATACGAAGATGATTCAAATTTGCAAAAGAAAAATCGTCAATCTCTTGTAGTGGGGCTTCTTGGAGTGAGGGTCTGGAGAGGATCTGGAGAGACCTGGTATGTGAAAATACTGTGCATATATGTAACAGTGTTTCCCCTACCCGGTGGGAGATTTGACCATTACGGTTTGTGTGGTGCATTATACCTGAGTCGTCCGCCGGTGGTAGTGGGGATACCGGACTAGGCTTCTTGGGTTCCTACCTTACATATTCTTTAGCAGTGCAGCGCCTCCATCTGCCGTAGGTTCCAGGGAACTAAAGGTGATCTCCCACGGTAGAATGATTACCTCTTCCCCCAGTAAGGTCACCCACCAGGCAGGAGGTATAACAGCAGGAACGGTTTATTGTCCTCACTGTACAGCACAGTAACAAGGCAGAGTTCTGCCTGATGCAGTCTCTCAGCTACCACTGAAGGATGGTCCCTGGATCTTCACTACAGGCCAAGGGCACCCACAACAGTCCCAGCTCTTCCCCATCCCTCTAACAGAGGCAGAGGTATGGTACACACTCACTCTCCCCCGGAGGGAAGAAGAGCAATAGGCCCAATAATCAGGCTATTGACTATGTGACCTGCCTCTCTCAAGTGGGTAGATGCACTCCCAAATTTGGGGCCACACTGCCCATAAGTAAAGCCAGGAGGAAAGCACAGGTCTGTCTCATGATTGGTCAAGCCCAGGCCTGATGTCACCGCCTCCCACTGTCAGTCAAGTGCAGCACCAAAGAGGGGGAAACCCCCATATCAACTATTGGCAACCTGATTGTACTAGGGCTTACTGCCAGTACAGGGGCAGAATAGTAGCCATCAGGTGACCTGGCTACATATATAATACACTATATTTCCAATCTCATGAATACATGTCATTTTATACACAACTTTGAACATCAGAACAAAGATGAATGTCTTATTTGCAGTGCACTCACAGAAACAGATGAGGAGTACTTAGCTAAATAACATGTCACACATTTACATGTGTGTCCTCATATGTTTACAAACCAGTATCAGTATCTCAAAGAGTTCATGTAAAACCTGATTAATCATTTTATGAAATGTATCTAAAAACCCATTGTAACTAGCACTAATCTTATCTAAGATTCAACATTAGCAACCTGCTTATACTCTCATTGGAGGCAATTCATGCACTTTTTAAATTATTTTTGAACATAGTTTTCAAACAGGAGTTTAATCCCATTAATTTCAGCTTTGGGACCGCCTGCTTCCTGAGATACAGACTTCCGAAGGGGGTGCTGGTATTTCGGCAAAGTTTAAAGCCCCCGGTCGGTAATGTGGGCCAATAAGAAGCCTCACCAGATGATGTCACTGCTTCCTACTAGCTCGTCCAGCATGGAAGATTTGAAATGAGGCCATTATGTGATCCCTGCAAGCTGAGTGGCTACTGGCACACCCTACAGAGACCTGTTTCTCCGGAAGCAGGGGGTCATCAGAGCTAAAATTAATGGGGTTCAGCTTCAGAGACCCCATGCCTCAACCCTATGATAAAATTGTATTTTTTTAAAAATAGCTCATGGATTGCCAAAGGTTCACTGAAGAATCTGCTAACGATCACCCCACTGCTTTAGCTTTTGGCCTGTGCCCCTCATCTCATCTTGCTGTCTAAATGCATTCCAAAACACACAGAACCCCTACAAGCTCATATTAAACCCCCAAAATAACCAAAACACATATATATATATGCGTATAAGTGTCAAAGAGGTGTGCTACTGAGCATAGCAATAAATATTTAAAACCAGAGACAGAACATGAAACACAGAAAGCACTGAACTCTGTCTGTGTTTCATGTTCTGTCTCTGGCTTTAAATAAATGCATTCCAGACGTCTGATGTTAGCCTTTTAAAACATGTTAAAAATGTACAGATGCAAAAAACATCTATAAAGCAAATTATCCCAAACTAATTCGGACTCTAAAACAAGACCTAATCAGATGGTCCTCCAAGAAGATTTCTTGGATAGGAAGGATACACAGCGTGAAGATGAATTTACTTCCACGTATCCTATACCTCTTCCAGACATTGCCTGTGCCACTCAAACTGAAGGATATACTCTCACTTCAGTCTGAAATATCCAACTTTATCTGGGGAGGTAAAAAACCGAGAGTAAATAAATTAAACATGAAGAGACCTACTTTAGCAGGGGGCTTAGTGGTACCCTGCCTGTTGTCATATTTTAAAGCAGCTCAATTAAGCCAGATCATTCAATGGCATTCCGATCCTAAATTAAAAAGATGGGTAGAGCAAGAAACTGCTGCTTGCTCCCCATTAGAGCTTAATAATTTGATTTGGCTACCTAAATCGTCAAGAAAAGACACTTTGTTCCCACTCACCTCAACGACTAACTCTTTATCTGTCTGGGAAATATCAAGACTGAAAAACTCACTCACATCAGCAAACTCGCTGATGACACCTATTTGGAACAATCCTAATTTTGCGCCGGGTGTTATTGGTCATAATCACTCAATCTGGAGACACAAAGGATATGATAGACTCAAAGATCTGGAGGGCTTCGATCTAAAAATTAAATCATTTGACCAACTCAGATAAGAAAATGATATTCCCCATACTGAATTCTACAAATTCCTTCAGATCAGAGCATTTTATAATAAATTCACCCCATACCCCCCATTGACGAATTTCGAAAAGCTCTGTCGAGCAGAAACCGACACAAAGGGACTCATATCTACAATATACGGAGAGGTAATCGAGCCTACAACTTCAAAACAACAAATACCCTCATTCCGTACCCAATGGGAGAGAGACCTTGGGGAGTCCTTAGAGGACGATGAATGGAATACTATATTTTTAGGAGCTGCAAAAAGCTCTATGTGCACCACACTGAAGGAGAACGCATATAAAGTCCTCATGAGATGGTACCTCACCCCACTCAAATTATCTAAGTTCATACCAGGGTCCTCTCCATTGTGCCCTAAACAATGTGGAGGAACGGCTGACCTGTTACATATGCTGTGGTCCTGTCCGCGGATATCCCCGATATGGGAAAAGATCAGAAATTGGATCCAGAGAATGTTTGATCTCACAATTCCCCCAGACCCGTGGTTGTTTCTCCTAAACAGACCTCTAAAGGGCCTATCAAAATCCAACAACAAACTATATGCACATTTTGCAATAGCTACGCGGTGCGAGATCGCAGCATTATGGAAACGCCCCGAAATTCCAATTATCCCAAAGATTCGGAACCGTATTTGGTATATTTGCCAGATGGAAAAGCTAACAAGCCTAGTTAATGATACTGGTGACAACTACTTAAAAGTTTGGGCCCCATGGCTAGCTCAGACAGACATCCCAGGGGTAGAGCGTGACACAATTTGGCTATAATAGTAATAGATGCGTTCTCCTTGGGTGGAGTGGAAACTAAGTTTACAGCTGGATCACCATTCCCACTCATTATTGACTACTTATACTGTCACACGATCTTCTACAAGGTTCTATAGTGCATGAGCCGTCTTAGTAGACTCCTGATACCACTACATCCTCACCCTATATGCTCCCTTTCCTCCTTCCACCCCCCTCTAACCTACCTCCTCCCCTTTTTTTTAATTTTTTTTATTATTATTATTTATTTATTTTTCCTTGTTTGTAACAAATATTATTATACCATGGATACACATCACCTAAAATAAGATCTTTACCTACGCGGCGGAGTAGGGCTCGAAAAACCGCGTGGGCTCATTAAATATGTTATACCTACATCATTATGTAATATATGCTACCCTGTTTACCATGTATTGGATATGTTTTTCATATATATCATGTATTTACACACCAATAAAATACAAGTTATAAAAAAAAAAAAATGTACAGGACATACTGGAAAATGAGAGGTACATCTAAATATAATTTCTCCACAAAAGGGTGATAAACTGTATCATGCCTCAACTCTCATTCATGTGCATGGAAGTAAAGCCCTTCTAAAAATTTGCAACAGTTTGTGGATGAGCACCTCTGTTTTTTGTCCTGCTAAAATGTTCTCCAAATAAAGAGACATGTTCAAAAATTGTAGTTTTAGTCAAACCATATATATCCAAAAGCTCTTATATGTAATCACGTTCTGAATACCTGTATTTGATTATATTATATCATTTTTTTCAGGTCCATCAAGCAGACAGCCTCCCCTTGAGGAATACAAGCAAGAGGAGACTGTGGCCCTATTTCTCACGAAGGTTCCTTTAGAGGAGTATAGTATGTCATTCCTCCTCCATCTGCTCCCTTCACCGCTCCAGTCACAGCTCCAGCTGCTGCTGAAGTTGCCCTAGCGGCCAGTGCTGCCCCAGCTGGCCTTGCATCTCCAGCTGCACTGAGGCACAACATTAAAAGTCCTTTAAAAGTTAGCAATCTGTTATTTTTATGGTGAACACAAGAACATTACAATACTAAGCACCTTTGGTGACATAAAGACTGTAATGGAAAATCATATCATTAGTTACTGAGTTCAGCATGCAGCTTGTTAATCTACAGCCTGAAGCAATTAATCAGTCCCTGGCTGGCTCATTAGCAGGCTTTAAAACCGTACAGTAGTGAAAGCAGGGAGATCTCTGATCCAGGGACAGACCCTGGATCTCTGAAGAGATCATGTAGGAGACTAGTCAATCTGACCAAGGAAGGCACTGGACCTTGGACCGCCATGGTTAGAAGTCTGCAGGAGGACTTTAAAACTCTTTCTTCCCCTCCTAGCCAGAGAGGAGTAAACCGGGCCTGAAGGTAACTGACATCCACATTGAACTTTTGTAATTGTTCATAATGGGGCTAGCCCCCAACCCTCAGATAGGGACTAATATGGCTTCTTTTTGCTGAAATATATAAACTGTTGGCTAATAATAGCCTATTTTGATTTCCCTTAAAAATATGTCTTCTCTTTTAAAACCTCTACACACATCTCCTACATTACATATGGTGCTTGAAGTGGGATGAGAGGTGTCCCCGGAAATTCAAAGGGGCCCTGTAGACCGTTAATTTCTGTAACAGCTTGACCAACAGGAGAAACAACGGAGGAACCACGTGCAGAGGTGACCAGAAATAAAGAGCCAATACAGATCCAGGCAGAAAAAGTATATAGCGCTGGATAAAGCCACAAAGGCCACCGTTGGACTGGAGGAACTGCTACAGATGGAGACCCACACAACGTACCTATTCAGAAAAAAAAGTCTACTCCATTACGTGTACAGAAACCCCTCCCCCCAAAAGAAAACATGGGTTTTTAAAATGCCTCTCAGCAAAAATAAAAAGCCTACAGAGACACCTGTAAGAGCTATGAACTCTGCAGGTTAAGTCTGACCTACCTGTATGACTACTAGCTATGGTTCTAGCATATATTGAGAATATTCATGCAATATCGCCTCCCCAAGTCAGTGTGAAGAATACACCTGAAAGTGCCAGAATGTAGAGTAAAATATGTTTTTTTTTACTGTAATGAGCCCAGCCACACGAAAGAGTCTCCATTCATGCCTTATGATGATGCAGATGTCTCTTATATGGTCCCAGAAACAAGATGCACCAGTGAAACCTCTAGGATGTTGTGGGTCCCTGGACACACAAAAGACTACTGTCCCGACGTCCTGGAACATGAACATAGACAGCAAGGATAGGACCAATTGATTTCCAAATATTTCCGCCTACTACTGCAACTTGCAATTGCAGACGTTTCCGCAAAAAAGGGGATCTCAGTATCTCTGATATGCCAAAGTCTTCCAAAGTATAGAGGAAGATAAAGAAAAGAGGTTCTCAACTCACTGTGGAAGTTGAAGACATGTCCGCAGATGACACTGTGACATCAGAAGGGAACAGAGATGCCCTGCAGGCTAGAGCGCATGGAAGATTCATCACGGGAATGGCAGAATCTCCAGAGGGCCCAAGGAAGAAGTTGTGTAACCCAAAGAAGTGTCTGTCTGGTTTTGACAGTGAGAAACTCTCAACAAACAGTACCAGGGAAGCAGAGAATAAACAATTAATTGATGATCCCTTGACAAGCCCTGAAGATGCACTGCAAAATGCCAGACATTATGGTGCTCTCCTCCATGAATGATTGGAAAAGGATATAGAAGCTAATGCCAAGCTATAGAGGGATTTATTCGCAGTTGCCTTTGATTGTGGGACTTTGAACACAGAGCGTCGCTTGCATAGTGACTTTGAAGACCTGACGACTGAGCTGGGGACGGTGAATGCTATTATTACCACCATGGATGAGAAAAAGAGCTGCTGTGAGGGAGTTATTGCTGATTGGAAGAAGAAGTATGAGAAGGCTCAGGCAGAGCTGAAAGTCTCTCAGAAGTAGGCTCTCAGTCACAGTATAGTTACATAGTAGATGAGGTTGTAAAAAGACATACGTCCATGAAGTTCAACCTATGCTAAATTTAGACGACAGACACGTTATCTTATATCCGTACTTACAGTATATTGATCCAGAGGAAGGCAAACAAAAAATTCCAATAAAATATCACCCAATGATATCTCATAAGTGGAAAAATAAATTCCATCCTGATTCCAAGAATTGACAATCAGATTACTCCCTGGATCAACATCCTTCCCATGAATACTTATTTGGTATATCCCTGTATACCTTTCCTTTCTAAAAAGATGTCCAACCTTTTTTTGAACATACCTATTAAGACCTCACCTTGAATATGGAGTACAATTTTGGGCACCAATCCTAAGAAAAGACATTATGGAACTAGAGAGAGTCCAGAGAAGAGCCAACAAATTAATAAAGGGGATGGACATTCTAATTTATGAGGAGAGGCTAACTAAATTAGATTTATTTACATTAGAAAAGAGGCGTCTAAGAGGGGATATGATAACTATATACAAATATATTCGGGGACAATACAAGGAGTTTAAAAAGAACTATTCATCCCATTGGCAGTACAAAGGACTCGGGCCATCCCTTAAGGCTGGATGAAAGGAGATTTCACCAGCAACAAAGGAAAGGGTTCTTTACAGTAAGGGCAGTTAAAATGTGGAATTCATTACCCATGGAGACTATGATGGCAGATACAATAGATTTGTTCAAAAAAAGGTTGGACATCTTTTTAGATAGGAAAGGTATACAGGGATATACCAAATAAGTATACATGGGAAATATTTTGATCCAGGGATTAATCAGATTGCCAATTCTTGGAGTCAGGAAGGAATTTATTTTTCCCCTTATGAGACATCATTGGATGATATGACTCTGGGGGGTATTGTTTGCCTTCCTCTGGATCAATAAGTAAGTATAGTTAAAGGATAAAGTATCTGTTGTCTAAATTTAGAATAGGTTGAACTTGATGGACGTACGTCTTTTTTCAACCTCATCTACTATGTAACTATACGTAACTATGTAATTATTGTATCTGCTATCACAGTCTCCATGGGTAATTAATTCCACATTTTACTTCCCTTACTGTAAAGAACCCTTTCCATTGTTGCTAGCAAAAGCTCCTTTCCTTCAACCTTAAAGGATGACCCTGTGTCCTTTGTTCTGCCCTTGGGCTGAATAGTTCTTTTTAAAGCTCCTTGTACTGTACTTTCCCTGAATGTATTTGTATATAGTTATCATATCCCCTTTTTGCCGTCTCTTTTCTAATGTAAATGAATCTAATTTAGCTGGCCTCTCCTCAAAAATCAGATTATCCATCCCCTTTATTAATTTGATGGCTCTTCTCTGCATTTTCTCTAGTTCCATATTGTCTTTTCTAAGGAGTGGTGCCCAAAAATGTACTCCATATTCAAGGTGTGGTCATACTAATGCTTTATAAAGGGTCATAATTATGTTTACTTCCCTTCCATCCATTGCCTGTTTAATGCAAGATACGATCTTGTTTGCCTTTGCAGATACTGCATGACTTTGGGCACAATTGTTAAGCCCGATGTCTATAAGCACTCCTAAATCCTTCTCCATCAAGGATTCCCCTAATTTATCCTTGTTTCCCAAATGCATACACTTACGTGTATCTGTATTAAACCTCATCTGCCATTTACCTGCCCAAGTTTTCAGTCTCTCCAAGTAATTCTGGAGAGATTTTACATCCTGCTCTGATTCTACTACCTTACACAATTTAGTGTCATCAGCAAAGATGGAAATATTACATAAAGGAAATGAGAAGCTTCACGAAGAAAAAAAGGTATAGAAACAAATCCAATCAGAAAAGTTGGTAGTTCAGTTAGCACTGGAAGAAGCAGACGGCACTTTTCAACAGTAAAAGAGTAATTCCCTTTGTCTTCCGTTAGAACTTTCTCAGATCAAAGCAGACTGAAAGAAAAAAGGGAATCGTTCTAACACTTCAGAAATCCTGCTCTTATCCAAAGAAGGTGTGTGGGAGAAAGTTATCTGTGTAATCGCTCTGCAACGGTTGTCATACAGGTTGCCTTCAGAGGAATGAAAGCAGATTTATTGCCAGAATAAAGCAGAATGCCTACTCCAGTAAATATGCAATGACATGAAAGAGGTATGAACATTTGCAGTCAAGTGTAATTCTGACAAAATAAAAACCAGAAAAATGGTGGTGCACATCGATGTGATTGAAAAAAAGCTGGACTTGAAGCAATGAGATTAAAATACATTTTAATGAGCACTAGGCAGACACATCACAGGTAAACGTCCTTTGATGCGTTTCGCACTTATTGCAGTGTTTTATCATATCGTCTACATATCGTCTTCCTCCAAAGGTTTTTTTTGATGCACCGGATTCAGGACTTTGTCCTACAAACACAAAGTGTAATTGTGGTCCAGTCAAATGTTAGGAAATATCTAAAGCAATTTGCTACAGGAAAATGAAGGAAGCTGCTTGTGTGATTCTGTCCAGAAATAGGTCCTACATCACCCCCGAGCAAGCTGTTGCTATTAGTGCATTATTATAATGCTGAGCAAGACGCAGATAGCCACCCTAGTGACAGGGGAAAAAAAGAACACTTGATGCGTTTATAGCATAGCCTCCTGGCTGCTACTTCTTTTTCCTGGGCCCTTCCAGTGTCAGTCCTGTTAGGAGCAGACAGTGGAGGGGTTCATTCATTCTTTAGGCTCTGTGTGTGTATTACATACTAGCAAACAAATCAGGTATCCAAGGACAGGCCTAGCAACCACCAAAGTGTGTCTGGGCCGCGATTAATGCGACAGATGATGTTCTAGAAACACTGTATTTTGTTGCAGTATAAAAGGAGACAATGGAACAACTTAAAACAAATCAACATTTTCTTTTATTGGTGGAGTAAGTACAAAAATATTTATTTACAAATACAATTTAAAAACATTTTAAGTGTACAACATTAACAGGTGTATGGTTTACTGCTAGTGAAAACATTTATGTACAGAAAGTCAAAACAGTTACAGTAGGATGGTGTACAGAACAGTCAGTCAGGCCTGCACAACTCCAGTCCGCGAGGGCCGCAAACAGGCCCGGTTTTAAGGATAACCTTGACAACCGGGCCTGTTTGCGGCCCTCGGGGAGTGGAATTGTGCAGGTCTTGTGTACAGTAATTAAAAACATTTCTTTATTAATACAAGTTAAAACATGCAACATCTCCTTTATTAAAGTACAGAAAGCCAAAACATTTACAAAAAATAAACAACAGTTGAACAGTCACGCAAATTCGATCCCCACCAGATTGTCCTTCCAGGGCCGATGCCTTATATGGCGCAAAATGCCATTAATGGAGTCTCAAACGATTTTCATTAAAGGAACTGAAATTGAAAAATAGCGCCGCAATTCCTCCACAATAGTCCTTCTTAAATTTACAGGAAGCGCCCTTTTTTCGCGATTTCCAGCGTAGTTGACATTTTTGGCCCACCCGCAGTACACCAAGTAGGACACGTGGTGCTTAAAAATTAACATGCCATACTTCTGGGGTAAACCAGCACTCATCACCCTATACTTCTCCCTAAGTGACGGTGGCAGCTCGCGCAGGATGATGTCGGGCACCGTATCGATGCAAGCGTATGTAGGTTGGGTTCTGGGAGCGGGTGTGCTTCTGGGAGCAGGTATGCTTGTGGCAGCGGGCGAGGGTAGGTTGTCTCGGAGGAAGCTTTCCTCCTGTCTTGGTTGCCGTGTTGTCTCCTGGCGTGGTCTTGACGGGGTTGTCATGTTATCCTCCTCCTCAACAGCATACATGTACACAAATTGTTCTGGTGGAGGGGGTGTGCTTGGTGTTGGAAGGCGGTCAAAGGTCCCATTCATCACATCCATGCCACCCTCCTGCTCCGGCGTCGGTGATACAGGGGCATGAACACCGAGCAAATTATGTATCCCCGCTATGTCAGTCTCTATCTTCTCCATCCGTCGATTCATCTTCTCCATCCGTTGATTAATATTTAGCATGGTCTCTAAAAGCAGATCTATCAGCATAGTAGAGTTTGCGGGGATATCCACACTTAACCCGTTCAGCATGTGGTCTAATGAGCTGGTTCTTGTGCATGGCGTGCTGTAGACATCTGGGTGGATGGGTGCTACGGAGGATGAGATGGGTGTTCCCTGGAGAGAAGCGGCAGCATCGTCGAAGAAGGATGGAGACAGCGACCTGTGGATTTCCGGGCGAGAAGCGGCAGAGTCGTCTAAGCGTAATGGAGAAAGTGACCCGTGGATTTCAGGGACAACAGCAGCAGCGGCGTCGAAGAGCAGTGGAGAAGATGGGCTGTGGGTTTCCGGGAGAGCGGCGGCAGCGTCGTGGATGAGTAGTGGAGAAGATGGGCTGTAGAAATCCTTGAGCGAGCCTTGTGTGTGTGCGTGGGGGAGGGGCGTACAGCTGCATGAAGGATTAGCTGTACTGTAGTTCAAAGAAATGACTTGTTTTCAAAAGGCAGGTCATCATAATAATTTGATCCATACACCCCCAAATACATAAAAAGCACACAAATCAACCATGTGCAGCCAAACGCACAGTGTCGCAGTCAAAAGCTCTTGAACTTCACAAGCAAGCAGTGGTGAAGTTACAGACGCATGCGCAGTAATCATCAGCTATGTACTGTAGCTCCCATCCCAAAGAGGATTACACGCAGGCGCAGAGAGGTGATGCTCGGCTAGGGACGGACGATTAAAAACACAATGACAAGCTTTAGAAACGGAATGGTTCTGGAGAGTTGTCTGTCGATAAGAGGTTCAAATCCTTGAGCGAGCCTTGTGTGTGTGCGTGAGGGAGGGGGTAAAGGGTACAGCTGCATGAAGGATTAGCTGTACTGTTGTTCAAAGAAATTACATTTTCAAAAGACAGGAAATCATAATAATTTGATCCCTACACCCCCAAATACATAAAAAGCACACAAATCAACCATGTGAAGTCAAACGCAACAGCACAGATTGAATATCGTAATATCAAGATGGTTTAGGCAGGCTTGTGGAGAAAATAAAAACAAAAAATGAGGAGAAAAAATATATTTTTTTTTTTGGTCACTCACGCTTGAACTTCGCAAGCAAGCAGTGGTGAACTTACAGACGCATGCGCAGTAATCATCAGCTATCAAGAAGGAATGCGATTGAAACCAGAAAGACACACATTCAAAGGAACGGTGTGGGAGAGGTGTACTGTACTGTAGATAAGATAAGAAGTTGAAATACTGCAATGCAGTAAATTAGCCTGTGTGTGTGCGGGGGCGAGCGAGGGGAGAGCGCTGTATATGCCGAAATGTGATACTGTTACAGTACACGCCTATGCGTTTCAACAATTTTCAAATGAGACATACAGCACTGCACATGCATGTATAAATATGCAAATTTACAATTACTGCGCGCGCACACGCACACGCAGACTATGTACTGACGTAGGTTGAACTGCTAAAGTATTAGACTTTGAAGACAACAGCTCGTGAACGCCCCCCTGAGTTTTTAGACCTTATTGCAGTATTGCAGACAGCGCTAATAAAATGCTAATATTACGAGAGCAAAAATACCACACTATACTCCGGGGAAAAAAAAACATACTGCATCTGCCCGCGGTTATCAGAGTTGCGCCGCTACGGCCGCACTAGGATAAAGGCGGCCGCAGCTGTATGAACCAGTCACCAATGTTCTCTTCAATCATGACCACATATCATGGCTATGAACTGAAGGAGAGGTAGCGAGCCTCTGTGCCTCATTTCCTGAGTACAAGATAACTGCCCCAAAGGCAAAAAGCTAGATTACGGGTAGGAGTGAGGATCACATTGAGAAAAAACTTTGCTCTAGGGAAACCTTAAACCCCAGACTAAATAAGTGTTCTCTCTCTCTCTCCAGCCTTTCAGTCTCGATCTAGGGTTAGTGCTCAAGAGAGAGTGGAGGGACGGGGCTTTCACCGTGGCTAGTCGTACCTATCCAAAATCAGGCAATGTATGTGACAGGGTCTATTCCGTCTAAAGGCTTTGATGGAAAATCATTAGCTACTGTCATTGCTATCTATTTACTACACCAGCAACAAGATCTGTGCTTGTTCTTGGGATAAACGACTAAGCATCTATATAAGATTTACTACTAGCTGCGGCTTGTTTTGCTGTACCTTACACAGCTCATAACAGTTCTGCTACTTCTGTGAAACTCACTTTCTAACTGCTGATTGAGCACTTCCCCCTCTACTGATTGATCTTTATTGCAATGGGAAAGAGCTCATTAAGACTGTCTAGGGCTATTCTGTGACCAGATATTTTTGTATGTTCAGTGGTTTGTACCCTACCTACATGTACTAGCATAAGCTGACACTGTACTGACAAGTTTAGCCCAATGTTAGCTGCTAGTACAGTATACTTTTCCCAATGAGCCGTGATACCACATACACCTCATTCCTCACTTATCATACATTAAGAGGATTACCAGTAAACATTGAACCCTGCTTGAGCTCTGCAGTGGGCTGTGTCTAACAGATACTAACTGATGGCTTGGTAACTGCTGTCAGTTTCAGATTGGACCTGCTTACACCTATAGTTAATACACTAACTATTGATAGGCTAGCACACACTTCTACCTTTATAGAGTGAGGGTGCCTATGACACTAGCACACTTAGGAATAATATATGCTAGAGTCACACAGAAGCTTTGTTTTAAATACAGATCACATTTCTGTTTGATCTGGACACCCAGACACACTTGGTTTTATATTATTTAAGTATATGATCAGTGTCATAGACTTGACCTGACGGGCTAGCCTCTGGCACATGACTTTACTGCACCTTTACATCTCCCTCTAGTGCAGGTACTAATGTGTTCTCTAAAATTTAGTTGAATGCTTTCCATTGAGTGCTGACACTAATTGCCCTGGGCAACAGCTTATGGAGACTGTGTACGGCTGTAAGGGGACTCAAGAATCACCTCTGTCCTACTTACATGAGCTGTATTGTTTTATATGTACCTCTTCAGATGGTTAGAAACCCTGAGGTTATGTCCTTGACAGAGTATCGTTGTCTGATCTAATATGTTGATACAACAATTAAATAAGGCAGACAATGTTCTGAATATAACAGCCTTTATTCAACGGATCATAGTTACAAATTGCTTTTGACACATATATCCTCAGCTGCACTTATCCCTGCCCTTACCTAGTCCCCAGGCTTCTCCTTTATTTTTCCCTTGTGCACCTGTGACGGTCACGTCTTTGCATCCAATCCCATGCTGTGCTTAAAAGTTGTGTGAACAGCAGAGCATTTGCTTATGTAACAATGGATTTCAGGCAAAAGGTGACACAATGTGGGCTCATTTGCATGTCATTTCCCAGAATCCCTTGCTGCAGTAGAAGCACTGTATGCTAGGTGATAATGGTTGAAAGGCAGGGTTGCAGACCTGTCTGAGACATTTGAATGTTCTCACAAGTGATATTCTTTATTGTGTGTGTGTGTGTGTGTGTGTGTGTGTGTGTGTGTGTGTGTGTGTGTGTGTGTGTGTGTGTGTGTGTGTGTGTGTGTGTGTGTGTGTGTGTGTGTGTGTGTGTGTGTGTGTTTGCGTGTATGTGGTCTAAGATAACAAAAAAAAAACAAAGTGCATGCACCATAGTATAAATCTGTATGATAAATTTAATCTAGGTAAAGAAAATGTCAAAAAATGCTCACACAAACAAAGAGTGAATGCACGCTGAGTAAAATCTCACAGTCACCCGCCTGGTGATAGATACGTCTGCGAACGTCCTCTTCTGCTCATGGTTTGCTTCATGCTGTGGCACCACCAGAGGCTCTGTCCAGGCTGAATTGTAGCTGCAAAATAGTGCAAGCTGTCTTTTGCTTTAGAGAGAGTGAGCTGCATATACTGTAGTTCAATGTATGATATAAGCTGAAATAAGCTTTGTGGAGGCTAATAACTACAAAACCTCCTCAAATGAAAAAGGGTAAGAAGATATGCTCACCCCCTGTGTTCGTCCTTTTGGGGATCTCCGGTGCTGACAGTCTCCGGCTATGCTGCTGGTAGTGGTGTAAGCACACTCATTGGTGCAGTTAGACTATTTCCGTGAAAGTTTGTCTGTCTCTGTGGGCGTGCTTCCAAGCCGAATAGCAAGGACCAGGTAAGAAAGGATGCTGGAGCACTGCAAGCTGGCTGCTGGGAAAAGGTTTGGGAACCCGACTTGATGACAAAATATATAATGTATATATAATGTAGCTTTATTCGATCATAAACAGTTTAAAACATGACAAAACATTGTCCAAAAAATAAGAAAAATACCTCCCATGGGAGGTCTTTTTCTTCTTTTTTGGACAATGTCTTGTCCGTGTTTTAAACTGTCTATAATCGAATAAAGCTACAATATATATTTTTTCATCAAGTCGGGTTCCTGAGCCTTTTTCCAACCACCAGCTTGCAGTGCTTCAGCTTCCTTTCTTACCTGAATTGTTGCCGGATCTGTTCCCACAGCATTCACGCGATGTTCCCACTGGCGCGAATGATGTGATTATGACGTCCCTACGCGTTTCATTGTCAGTAGTATGACTTCATCTGGCAATAACAAACTAAACAAAGTAGGCACCATAAATACCCAAGTGTAAACATGGCTACCAAATAGAATGGGAGACAATATTTAAATTAAAAAAGGTGCACTAATGATAGTACATCTATAATACAAGGTTAAAAATACATAAAATAAAATGACTGTAAGCCAATACAATAAAGCATAAAATATAGAGCTATGCTAACTATCAAATAAACTAAAAATTATATAGGATACATGTGTTGTGAACAGACACACACATGCCCATGGTAGACAGAGTGAATTTATCAACTGTGTAGGGTAAGTGGATATGCCATGAATGATTAGAAGAATAAGGTAGATATAAAAATGGAAAAATCAGATACACCACTAAACCAGAGTACTGGTGCCCAGACACCAGCCTCAGTAACTGTGAAACTTTGGGATAGATCACATTTACACTCTGGCTGTACTTTCTGATCTAAAATCAGGCAGAAAGCTACCTAATATTCGAGACTATGTCACTATATATATATATATATATAGTATATATATTTTTTTTTTCATTTAATACTGACCAGCCTTAAATCTCACCCCACAAATCAAGTATCCCAATAGTCTGCACTCATGGCTATTGTCCCACACTCAGTCACTCCTACCACACATTGTGACCAAGCACTGCCATCTACAGCACTTACTCCCTCACCTACTGTCTCTGTAAGTTTCCCATTAAACCTCTTAGATTGTAAGCTCTTTGGGACAGGGATTTCCTTTCCTATTGTCTGATTTTGCTGCACTTATTGTATAATTATAATTCCCTGTACTATATTCTTTGTGAAGCGCTGAGTACACTTTTGGCGCTATATAAATAATGGCATACAATACAATATATATATATATATATATATATATATATATATATATATATATATATAGGTTAAATGTGATCAAAGTTATGCAGAAATAAGCAGCAAGTTAAACGTGCAATAGAGAGTGTAACAAAAACCAATTTTAAATGTAATGACCATATATAGGGCAAACACAGGGGCAACATACAAAACCCAGTTGCATACAGCTGCACACAGACAGGAAACACAATGGGAAAGTACTGAAAATACTAGAAGCTGATGGTAAGAGCTAATGGTACAAAAAATGTAATAGCTGATAATCCAGATTCCTGTGAAAGTGAATATTAAATAGCACAAAAAGATCAATCCAGATATAGGACATAGTCCATCATAGAACAAAGTCCATAATACATCACCAATGGTGGTCAGTAGATACAAATGCAAGTCCAAATAACGTGGTGAGGAGAGGGGTCCCCCAGCCAAAACTCCCACTCCCAGTTTCCGAGCTGTTAAATCAAACCAAGGTGAAACTCGAAGCAGGAAAACACACCAAACTTATCAAAGCCAAAGATACTGAATTATATGGGAATTTTTTCTTTCATAAATCTGGCAATGCATCAAGGTAAAGTGGTGACAATCTGGAGAACCAGTATTAGAGAAAAAAATATTTTATTTCAATGGGAATTTGTTATTTGGTACATAGGGCGGAGACTTTGCCATGGATTTGCAGCCAGGTGACCCTGGTACATAACACTCAACATATGCTCAAATAGACTGTAAGCTCCTCGGGGCAGGGACTCCTCTTCCTTAATGTTACTTTTATGTCTGAAGCACTTATTCCCATGATCTGTTATTTATATTATCTGTTATTTATTTGATTAGCACATGTATTACTACTGTGAAGCGCTATGTACATTAATGGCGCTATATAAATAAAGACATACAATACAATACAAGACATACAATATGCCTGCATTCAAACTATGAATGTACAATATATATTATCAGTCCTCCTGCTGCACTAATTACCTGTCTGGGTGGAAAACTCATTGACTATATTCAAGAAAGCATTTCAATAGTCTAAAAAAAAATAGCAACAGCACAATACTTTCACCAAACATTTACTTACTGGCTCCGATGTGCTCTGAGGACACTAATGCACTAACATTTTTTCAAATTGTCTCAGTACAGTATGTTTCCCATCAACACTATGATTGTAATAGTGAGTTGTGCAGGGACAGTAGTACTGTATCCAAGTAAGTGGGTTTTTTTTAACCTTTTTATGTTTAAGGATCCCTATAATTATATAGTGTAATTCTGAGGATCCCCAACCCTCTCTAATAGCGCGTCTGAGATCAGATGCATTGTAAATTCTTCTGTATTTAGTAAGATTTGCCAACAATCTGAGCACTGCAAGGAACCCTTTAGGGATGCCTGGGGAACCCAAGGGCAACTAGGAACCGGGAATGAAAAACACTGATCTAAGTGGGAAGAATGCTGCCTTTGAATCAGGTAAACCTGGTTTAAATCCTTGTGTCAGCTCATTGTGACCTTGGGCAAGTCATTTTATCTCCCTGTGCCTCAGCTACCAAAGAGATATTGCATGCTCTTCAGGACAGGGATTTCATATACCTGTAACATTTTCTGTATAGCATCGCATACACTGTCAACTCTATGTAAGGGGAAACAAATCCATTCTCCTATTGTTAATAGGTACAGTATGTCTGGTGCTTTCCTCCCTGTATTGTAGTGTTTTGCCCCGTATTATCTCATTTACGGTGATTGCCATCTTTAAAAAAATGGCCGTAAGCAAATATTACTTAGAAGGTCATTTATTTATTAGATTTGTAGCCAGGGGACTTTGATCATTTAACCCCATCATATTCATTTGTCAGAGTAATGTGGAAAAACTGGTGCAAAAATATTAGAGTTTTTGTACTAAGATTATATTCTTTTAAATTTATGTCAAAATGTTTGTGCTAAAAACAGTAGAAACCTTCATAAACTGTGGGCCCTGTATATGGAGGTCATTGTGGAATTTCCTACAGAAGAGGCATAATTCATAACTTAAAATGGATTTTGACGCATTGCGACATGCTGAATTCCTGATTGATACAATTTAAATGAAAACCGAATTATGTGCACTTTTATTATAAACTAGTATTGGCAAATATAAATGATTAGTGTCGTATGAGTTATAATAGTAATACTGCCCAAAATAATACATTTTGTATTATATGCATCTGTGCTGAGTGAAATAAATAATTGGTTGATACATAGCAGCTTATGTATGCGCTAGCACCATTGACAGACTTTTCATGGATCACTTGATCTTGTCGGATGATTTTGACGAATTGTCTCCCTTTTTGGGGGGGTGCACAGAAATTGTTTTTTAGTGCCCTTTACTGTACATTTGTATACCTAGCACAGCCCATTTCTTGGCATAAAACAAAAAAGTTTTGCCTTTGAGGACGCAGTTTTAAATTAGATTTACAAGTGTCAATTTTAAATAGTTACATAGTTACTGTACATAGTAGATGAGGTTGAAAAAAGACATCCATCCATCCAATTCAACCTACGCTAAATTTAGATAACAGATACTTTCTCCTATATCCGTACTTACCGTATATTGATCCAGATGAAGGCAAACACAATGCTGAGCCAAATACACCTGTTTGCGACGCTTACAGTCGTACACAGATTCCAAAGGACCAAATGTATCAAAGGAAAATATCTAATTAGTTTCAAGGAATGGTTTTCTTGATACATTTTGTTCCGTTTTTCGCTGGGAGACTTTTATTAATGATGACTACCTGTGAGTTTTTGTTGTCCGTATAAATTGGCGAAAGCGTATATGCAGTTTTTATTAGCAACTTAATTCTGGAAATATACTGCTAAGATTTTCTCTGTGTAAAACTCAGTACAGTATATAACACATTTTGGATTGAGATGGGTCTGTTGGAAGAGATACCGTTGCAGGTAAAATACAATCCTTCTAATTCTCCTAATCTGAGAAAATAGGAATAGCTGCTACACGCTGTATTTAAATGTACCATAATATGTGTTTAGCAGAAAGCTATATTACTGTACATAGATCAAACCAGGATCAAAACCTGGTGCAGTAAAGGATCAGACCTCGTATTAAACAAACGTATAATGTCCCTGTACAAACTGTATTTTACCATATACAGTACTATCTAAATTGTAACCTAATTATTGTTCCATGTTACTTTTAATCCCACCCTAACCCCATTTTGCTTTTTGTACCCCCTGACTCCTGAAAACACAATACAAAAATACAATTCAAAGGGAAAAAAAAAAAGTACAATAATTCAAATCTATAGTATCACACCATTACAGAGATAGATGTATATATTTAACCAGCGGATATATTTGTGCTGATCACAGAATGGATTTGCATTATAGTGTATACAATGCATAGCAGTTACCAAAACTGTCACATATGAGCCCAACCGTTCAGAAAATTCAAGCGTTTAAAAATAAAGAAACAGGATATATTTGGGTTATTTATATTACTACAATTGTAATTTAATTGTAAATTCTAATTGGACTAGAAAAATACATGTTTTACTTTAAATAGGATGTGTTTCTTTGATATACCTGTGCCTTTTATTTTGCACCAGAATATCACCACTTTTGCCTTACAAAAAAATACATAGGGGTTATTTACTAAAGTTTTCCAGTTACAAAAATGGGACAACGTCTGTGCAAAAGAATTGCATCAAAGGAGAAATTCTCATTGCTTTCAGAGGGATTCCTTTCTGAATAAGGCTGTTTTATCCACTGGGTTTGCCCTACTTCTGCGGACTTTACTAGATAGACCCATTGAGTTTTTTTTTTACTGAAGCCTTACAGCTGCAAAACCAAGGCAAACCCAGTGCAAAATAATTTATCAAAGGAGAAACTCCAATTGCTTTCAGTTGTTTTCTGCTCTGTTTTTTCCCCAGCAATTAGATTTTTTGGGGCTGTTATATCAAAGTCTAGGGAATGTAAAAATGTGGTGCAGTTTTTTGCACCCCTTTAATATATCAGCACCTTTGCATTGATAAATATGAGGACGTTGTTTTGTTCCACTTTTGCCCTAGATTTGCAGCGAGGAGACTTTGGGGTCATTTATCAAAGTCTGCCGTCTGCATGATTGGGGCGATTTACCTGCTACAATCTGGTTTAGATTACAAAAGGTCGTTACTAATAACTGACCTGATATAGAGAATAGAAGCAGAGAGAGGAGCTTGATACAATCCATCGTGGCTTCCTTTGACTGAGCAGACTCAAGGTGGGGGCTTTTTAAAGGGCCTTCCATTCCTCGCTTTATCTTTATTTCCTGCCCTCAATGTCAAAAGTTGCCCATAAAAGGAGCGAATCGGCTGGGACCTGAATGCTAAAGAAACAGCGTGTGAGTGAGACTTCAAAACACAAACACCTATTGAAAAGAAACAGCCTGAACACCTGGGGACCCTTTTGAAAGGCTAGTCTCTTTTTATCAACATGTTTTGGAGTGAGACACAGAAAGGTCTTTGCTACAGTCCCAAGTTACATATATACCTCCCCAGGTACACCTACTGTATATACAGTACAACACTTTGGAAAACACCTGTGCACAAAAATGAGCACTCTCTCTTCTCCCTCTCTCTCCTCCCCATAATAACAATCATCTGTTCCATAGCAGGTCTTAAAATTAGGTAAATACAACCTCAGACGAACAACAACACATGAAATATTACACTGTGTCATGATTTATTTAACAAAAATAAAGTCAAAATGGAGAAGCTATGTGAGAAAAGCTAGGTACACCCTTACTGCTTCCATAGGAATTAAAATGCTAAGTAGCAGACAGGTGCTGCTAATCAAATGCCCTTGATTAATTGATCATCAGCAAGTGTGACCACCTCTATAAAAGCCAAGTTCTAGCAGTTTGCTGGTCTGGAGCATTCCGGTGTGTGTTAACACAATGCCAAGGAGGAAAGACATCAGCAATGATCTTAGAGAAGCAATTGTTGCTGCCCATCAATCTGGGAAGGGTTATAAGGCCATTTCCAAACAATTTAAAGTCCATCATTCTACAGTGAGAAAGATTATTGAAAAGTGGAAAACATTCAAGACAGTTGCCAATCTTCCCAGGAGTGGACATCCCAGCAAATTCACCCCAAGGTCAAACTGTGCAATGCTCAGAGAAATTGCAAAAAAAACAAGAGTTACATCTCAGACTCTACAGGCCTCAGTTAGCATGTTAAATGTTAAAGTTCATGACAGTACAATTAGAAAAAGACTGAACAAGTATGGTTTGTTTCGAAGGGTTGCCAGCAGAAAGCCTCTTCTCTCTAAAAAGAACATGGCAGCACGGCTTAGGTTTGCAAAGTTGCATCTGAACAAATCACAAGACTTCTAGAACAATGTCATTTGGACAGACGAGACCAAAGTGGAGAGTGTTTGGCCATAATGCACAGCGCCACATTTGGCGAAAACCAAACACAGCATATCAACACAAACACTTCATACCAACTGTCATGCACGGTGGTGGTGGGGGGGGGTGATGATTTGGACTTGTTTTGCAGCCACAGAACCTGGGAACCTTGCAGTCATTGAGTCGACCATGAACTCCTCTGTATACCAAAGTATTCTAGAGTCAAATGTGAGGCCATCTGTCCGACAGCTAAAGCTTGGCCGAAATTGGGTCATGCAACAGAACAATGATCCCAAGCACACCAGCAAATCTACAACAGAATGGCTGAAAAAGAAAAGAATCAAGGTGTTGCAATGGCCCAGTCAAAGTCCAGACCTCAACCCGATTGAAATGCTGTAGCTGGACCTTAAGAGAGCTGTGCATAAACAAATGCCCACAAACCTCAATGAACTGAAGCAACGTTGTAAAGAAGAGTGGGCCAAAATTCCTCCACAACGATGTGAGAGACTAATAAAGTCATACAGAAAACGATTACTTCAAGTTATTGCTGCTAAAGGTGGTCCTAAAGCTGTTGAATCATAAGGTATGCTTAGTTTTTCACACATGGCTTCTCCATTTTTGCTTCATTTTTGTTAATAAATCATGACATGGTGTAATATGTCATGTGTTGTTGTTCATCTGAGGTTGTATTAACATCATTTTAAGACCTGCTAAGGAACAGATGATTGTTATGTCCTGATATGTAAAACCATAGAATTCAAATAGGATGTGCTTTCTTTTTCACACCACTGTACGTGGCTGAAACCCGTAGCCTGGAGCTACGTTGCTGAAACCCATAGCCTGGAGATACGTGGCTGAAACACGTAGCCTGGAGCTACGTGGCTGAAATCCGTAGCCTGGAGATACGTGTCTGAAACCCGTAGCCTGGAGATACGTGGCTGAAACCCGTAGCCTGGAGATACATGGCTGAAACCCGTAGCCTGGAGATATGTGGCTGAAACCCGTAGCCTGGAGATACGTGGCTGAAACCCTTAGCCTCCAGGTGAAACCAAGAGTGGTGTCAACTCTGGGTGTGACCTATCTAACACCTGAATCCCTGATTTAATGTAACAGAGCTCTGCGCATCTGTACCTTACTGCTTTGCTTTCACCGTAACTTACAGTAAATGAGTCCCACATACAGTATTCTATACGAGGACTGGAGTCGTTGGGATTACCCGTTATTTGAGTTTTTTAGAGGATATGTAGCATCGTCTCTAAATTGGCATAATGATTTATGTGTCAGTCTAACACTGAGCCGAAGACCTGCTAGCTTCTTACTGTATATATCCTTAACTTCTTTGGGCTAGCAGCAACTTCATTTAGCTCACAAACAATTAGCAATCTCCCAGCGTCATTGATTTTACACAAATATAATCACCATGAATGTGAACAGTTTACTTTTATAGTTTTCTTGAAAAGTAACATAAATTACTATTTGCTGGTCTCTGCATATAACATTAAACTTGTTTATGCATATCCCTGGCCAACAGAATATGAGGAGGGAAGGAGGTGGGTGCAGTTTAATAAACAGCAACATCACACAAAAAAGGAGAGGAGGAACGTTAAAAAGTCATAAAGAAATGCATGAACGTATTGCAATCACTTAAGTGTAACCCCATTAACCCTGTGAGTGCCACGGCACCTCTGGCACTTGAACACTGATGAAGGACGGGGAGGTGTCACCCCCCTTTCATTCCCCATCAGTTAAGATTTCGTCAGCACAGGACGCAATCTGACCTATTAAAACTAGCAGATCACTAAAGTCTCCTGGCTGCAGGGTACCGTCTATGCAAAATTGACACCAGATTTATCATGTTCTTTATGAAGATGTCTCTGTTTGTTGCCCTAGTTTTGCCCTACTTTTGCAGCCGGGATACTTTCGTAAAAAGAGATGCCATGGTGCATTTTTTTTGCAGCTGAATTGCTCCTCTATGGCCTTGATATAAAAGGGGCTAAATTTCTTCCCCTTAATTTATCTTGTTGCACAACAGCATCGAGAATGGTTATTGAATTGTAGTGAGCCCAGAGACATTTGTAATGAATCTCAGTGAAGCCTCCACCTCACTGATACTTCCAGTGTCGATATATAACAAACTGTTGAAAGCCAGTTTCCACATGACTGCAAAGAAATATCAACATTTCACATTTTATTTTAAGTTTTATTTTCTGCTCTATATTGTACACATACTTTTTTACATGCTGAAGGCTGTTAGGAGAGCGGTGCAGTCTGACATTCAGATGGTTGACTATTGTTAATAATGAAACCAACATAGAGAAAGATATAGATTACTTTCACTTCTGTTACTAATTACGGAGAATCTTTAAGAGTTGTTCAAATCTACATTAATATATCTCCAAAGAAAAATACCATAGGATAAAAGTAGATAAAAATGGAGGAAAATTAAAAGGTAAAATGCCAAGAAACCCAAATAAAGAATAGAAACAAACAAAATATGAAAAAGAAAAACATATTTTTGACAAACTTAGTGCAGTTGGGCCACCGGGGACAAATGTATATAGGTTGCTGTTGTACAATATAATTCAAATGCATTTTGTTCCTAGCTCGAACCATCGCCAGGGCTGGCGTTTCGGTCCCAGCTAGGACCGAAATGCATTGGAATGATACTATAAACCAATAAATATATTTTTTCTGCATTCTTTCTTTGCTAGTTCCCATTCTTTTTTTGAGTGCCAGCTGCCTCTCCTTAATGTGTGCACAAAAGGTACCCAGGCGCTCTCTTATGAAAGTGAAACACCTCTAATAAAGTGTATTGAAAATATGTAAAAAAATGTTACCCTTGTGTCTCCTTCTTCATAGAGATACACACCTCGGGATCCCCTGTCTGCAGCTCCAACCCTTTCGGGAGATATCCTTATTCTCCCAAGATAAGACAGGAAATAGAAAAGTAAGGGGAGCGCAGATCAGTATAGCACAATAACAATAACAATAAAGCTTTTTAACAAAGATTGCTTCATTTCACACATATATCATTTCACAACAGAAGCAATCTTTGTTAGAAAGCTTTATTGTTATTGTGCTATACTGATCTGCGCTCCCCTTGCTTTTCTATTTCCTGCCTCTCCTTATGGTGCCATATTGGGATCTATAGGAAAAGACCCTGGACAACATTACGTTCACCAACACGTGTTTAATTCAAGTACAGTGAGCAGAGGAGTGCATGCTCAACCACCAAAAATCGATTGTGCTATTGTACAGAGCAGATGACTGGAATCTGCTGTAAGTACAGGCATTTGGACAACCTTTGGTCAGACTGTGGTTAAGGACTGGAACACTACTTCCTGATGATACACCTGTGATGGCTGTCAACAGGGGAAGATGCCCAGATCCAGGAAGGGGAAAGCCAAATCAAATTGGCCCAGGATCCTCAGAGTAGTTCACCACACACCTTGGGGGACTCCAAATGGTCTGCACACACATCCTAAGCGTTTCACTCAATTTGAGCTTCCTCAGGGGTAAATATTTTTTTTTTTAACTATTTGGAGAACTACTCTGAGGATCCTGGACTATTTTGTTTTGGCTTTCCCCTACTTGGGTCTGGACATCTGACCCTATGGACGGCCACCAGGTGTAACATCAGGAAGGACTGTTGCAGTCCTCTACCACAGTCTGACCCAGCGTGGTTCAAATGCCTGTACTTACAGCACTTTTGTAAGTGTATTACCTATATTTTTGCATGAATATAAAGCAACCTATACTATCTTTATGTCCTCTCTGTTTTCCACATATGGGAATTTACCCACCCCTTCCATCCTGTTCCTGAGGGACGCCCTCTAAGAATATTTGAAGAAAACCCTTGTGAGTTGGTTACTCTAAACAACTGCATGGCTTACTATAATCGTCTCAATTGTGAGTGAGATAACTACGAACTTTCACCTTAATATTAATCTGGTTTAAACTAAATTGCACTATGTGGCCAGCTGGTCATGTCATGCAGACCACTAAGGGCTATGAAGGATTGTACCAACCTTAAATTACACTACCTATCCTCCCTTCATCATTTCCTCTCCCGAGGAGTCTAAATACCCCCCCCCTGTGGTATCCCCCAACGTTACCCACCACCAAACATTTAACCGCCCCCTCTAGAGGAATGGCTAAAAGATATATTAATGTGCAAAACAGAAAGAGAATCCCTGCGCTTCTCCCTTTGGGATAGCAATCAATGGTGAATGTATATATATATATACTGCTGCGGCCAAGTTTATTCGAGCATTTGCCCATTCTTGGCCGCAGCAGTAGCCTGGCGTGCGCCGGAGGGTGACGGGCGCGCGCCGAAGCAGCGGAAGAGCGCCCTCCGATCGGGGCGCTCTCCCTACCGCTGCCGGGTCCACCGGGTCCCCCGGAACCCCCTGCCACCGTCCCCCACATCGCGGGACACCAGGGCTCCCTCGGGGAGCCCTGGACGCGCGTGCAGGGGGCGCAGGCTCCCGAAGACGTGTGACCGCGCGTCGGTGACGCGCGGCACGCCGAGGGGCGGCCACTAGCAAGCCGGGAAATCTCCCAGCTTGCGGATCTGGCCGCACTGCGATTAAGTGTGTCGCCAGTGTATGGTGTAAATACCTATAAGAAAATAGGAGACTTTTGGTATACATCCTTTGATCAAATAATGCCAAGCCTGCTAACCACGTCAAAGTAAGTCTCAATAGCAGGTCCCTACGTTAAATGAATGGAAACAAAAGAAAACAGCGCACAACGCCAAATAGTGAAGCAAATTCAACAATATATTATAGAATTTAAAAGGGGGTAATATATCTGCGTACATGAAAAAAGTTGGTAAAAGGCATGTAGTGTGTATCACACTGTTTACCACTCGGCAGCTGTTAGCTGTAGATTCAGGTGCTTGCTTCCCTCTGCTGCTGCAGCTCAGTTGATTCTGGGGCAGGACGTCAGTCTTTTCACTCCCAAGGGGATTTCCCTTCATGCAGCCAGGTTCAGCAGCTGGTACTGGGGCTCGGTGAAATCGCTCCTGCTTCCTGGCCGATATGAAGCTGCTCCTGTACCTCGGCAGGTGTATCCTCTGCACAGAGGTTAAAACGCAGCTTGCTGGGGTGCCCTCAGCGTGCCACGATGCCGCTCCGTCGCGGGACGCTGTGTAATGACGTCACTGTCTACACAGCAGTGGTGGATTCAATAGGGAAGTTTGAATAGTCTTACAAAGTCTCTCACAAGTGTCCAAAACAGCACACAGGATGAAATAAAAACAGGACAGGCCAACACATAGACAAAGGCCAATGTAAGCAGATATAAGGCAATAGAATGTTACATCCAACTAGTTTCGTATCCTTCTAGAAAGAGAGATCATAAGGGTACGTAATATGGATCGTAAGGATATGTTAGTTCAAAATAGATCCACGATTAAAAATAAAGAAGGTCAAAACACAAAAAAGGACACTCTTAATGTGGCTTTCATTACAGACTTTAATTCGGTTCATAGAGACATTGAAAAGGTTTTTTTTTTTTTTTTTTTTTTTTAAATGTTTTTATTAGGCAGTTAGTTAATACAACATTCTCAACAGATATCAAAGCCTAACAATTTTCCAAAACATCTTTTTTTTTTTTGGGGGGGGGGGGGGTAAAAGAGTGGCAACCGAAGTTGTCAGAGAAAGAGGGGAGTGCCTTCTTAGAGGGGAGGCAGAGGGGGGGGTGGTGTGGGTGGTGAGGGGGTGTGAGGGAGGGGGGGGAGGTGGGGAATGGGGGGGAGGGGTTTTGTCGACCACTTGGCTGTTGAAGTTTTGCTGATGAGAGTCGTTTGAGTGTTCCCTTATGGAGGGGGGGTGGGCCTCAGACCCACCTGGGTTGGTTGGTGCGCTCTGGTAAATTGGAACCAGGATTCCAGATACCCTCAAAGGCCGGAGTTTTTTGTCTAATGTGGGCAGTGAGTCGCTCCATGGTCATCACTTCCCCAACTCTTTTCTTAATCGTGTTTAGCGCTGGAGTGGTTGTTTTCCTCCAGGAGGCCGCAATACAACATCTCGCCGCAGTGAGAATGAAGGATATTAATTTCCTGGTGGGTCGAACAATATTCGACATAGGTGCGGCCAACAGGAAGGTCAGTGGTTCAATAGGAACTTCTAGGTCGGTGACCTCTTTTTATCAGAATTTGGACCTTGGCCCAGTATTTCACAATTTCTGGACAGGTCCACCAGATGTGGGCCATGTCCCCTCTATTACCACAGCCTCTCCAACATTGGTCTGATGCCAGAGGGTAGATCTGGTTTAATCGTGCTGGGGTAAGATACCAGCCAAACATGATCTTATAAATGTTTTCCTTAATTGTGGTGCAAAGGGAAGTTTCTGAGGCTGCCTGCCAGATTTCCTCCATGTCTCTCTTTCTATGTTAACGTTTAGATCAGCTGACCATCGTAACATATAGTCGTGCTGTGTCGGGGACGTTGAGCGCATTAGGATATTGTATATGTCCGAGATAAGTCCCTTCTGGTAAGACTGGTCCTCACATAGATGTTCAAACGTAGTGAGAGCGGGGTATTCTGGATGAGGGCACGTAGCTCTAACAAAATTTCTAATTTGTAGATATTTAAAGGTGTCCAATTCTGTAATTTTAAATTTGTTCCTCAGTTCTTGGTAGGTCAGGAGCTTCCCTAGGCTCAGTACGTCGGCAATCGCCTCTATACCCCGTGTGTGAAAGTGGGTGAACAGCTTAGATCCGCATCCTGGAGGGAATTTAGGGTTATTAACGAGGGGAGTGAGTTGTGAGTTTGTGGATGAGAGATTAAATTTAAGTTTGCATCTGGACCAGGTGTCCCACGTGAATCGTGAGGCCTGTAGTTTAAGATTGTGTAAGTGGCCCTCTCCTCTGTTCAGGCTCCAGAGGGAGGCTTGCAGAGAAGGCAATTTGGCACACCGAGTTTCCATTCCCACCCAGCAACATCGGGTCGGGTCTGAGTTCCACATTACTACCTGCCTGAGCTGAGCGGCTAGATAGTATTTGTATAGGTCAGGCACCCCCATCCCTCCTCTGGATCTCGTGGTCATCAGGACTGATCTGGCGACCCTGGGCCGCTTACCCTGCCAAATGAAGTGAGTAGTCTATTCTGTATATATTTTAGATCGGCGGCCGGGACCTGGATTGGGAGCGTCTGGAATAGGTACAACATTCTTGGGAGTATATTTCATTTTGGTAGAGATCATCCTCCCAATCCATGAGATCTGATAACCCTTCCCACCGATCTAGATCCCTTTTGATCTGCTCCCATAGTTTCGGGTAGTTATCCCTATATAGGTCCCGATAGTGCCTAGATACATTAATTCCCAGATACTTAATGCATGAGGGGCACCCATCGGTAGCTGAAATTTAGCTTAAGGAGTTTGACTGTGGGGTCGGGAAGACTAAGATTTAGGGCCTCAGATTTGTCGCTGTTTATTTTATACCCTGATACCTTTCCAAACTCCGTCAGTTCCATCTGGAGGTTGGGGAGGGAAGTTAGGGGTCTGGTCAAGGTCAGGATAATATCGTCAGCGAATAGGGAAATTTTGTATTGTTCAGTGGCCATGGGTATACCCTGGATGTTTGGGTTTTGTCTTATTTTGGCCGCCAGTGGTTCAATCGTGAGAGCGAAAAGGAGAGGGGAGAGGGGGCAACCCTGTCGGGTGCCATTTCTAATGTGAATTTGTTCCGCTCCCTCCACCCGATAGTCTAACTGAGGCGGATGGAGTTTGGTAGAGCGCCTGGACACCCTTAAGAAAGGAGTCCCTGAATCCCGAATTTTTTTAATGTTTGGTCTAGGAACAGCCAGTCAATTCTGTCAAATGCCTTCTCTGCGTCTAAGCTTAGTAACATAGCTTGTGAATCTGTAAGGTGGGCATGGTCAACTAAGTTAATGATTTTACGGGTATTGTCTGAGGCCTGGCGGAAACCAAGACAAACCCGACCTGGTCCATGTGTACTAGTCTCGGGAGAATTGGATTAAGTCTGTTCGCCAGTATTTTACTGTATAGTTTTAGATCATTGTTCAACAGCGAGATTGGTCTATAGCTACCGCATTGTGTGGGGTCCTTCCCTTCTTTGAGGATTATGGCCAAATTGGCGGACGACATTGAAGATGGGATAGGACATCCTTCTAGAAATGAGTTGAACAATTGTAAAAGGTGGGTGGACAGAATGGGGAGAAACTTCTTATAGTAGGCATTCGTGAAACCCATCAGGGCCCGGTGCTTTAGAAATTTTGGAGGCCTTAACGGCCCATTCTAGTTCTTCCGCCGTTATTGTGGCGTTCAGAGAAGGATTTCCTCCTCTGTTAATGAGGGGAGGTCGCAATCAGCTAGATAGTCAATGGTAGACGATAGCTCCTTCGGGTCTGGGCTAGCAGAGTGAGCCCTTAGGTTATATAGTTTAGAATAAAATTTAGTAAATTCCTTCTGCAATTTTTTTTTCATTATGTAGGAGCTCCCCAGCACTATTCCGAATCGCCGTTATTTGCGATCTTTTGTGTATGCCTCTTAGTTTGCTAGCAAGAAGGTCTGTCGGCCTTGTTCCCTTTATCATAGTACCTCTGACCCGTCCATTTAAGAGCTTTTTCGACATTGTCCATTTGGATTATTCTTAAGTCGCTCTGGCAGAAGTCAACTGTTTATAAATTTCCGGGAGGGGTTATTTTTGTGCTGTTGTTCTAAGCGTATTATTTTGTCTGTTAGCTCTTTGGTTTGTTTAAGTTTAGTTTTTTTCCGATGGGAGGCAATCGAGATGAAATGTCCTCTGATTGTCGCCTTATGGGCTTCCACAGGCTCGCTGGAGAGGCAACAGTGCCTATATTTATCCGGAAATATTCCTTAAGGGATTTTTTGAGCTCCCGTACTGTCTCCGAGTGATTCAGTAGGGAGTCGTTCAGTCTCCAGGAATATGAGGTTGTTTTCACGAATGGAATGGATAGGGTCAGGGTGATAGGAGCATGATCTGACCACGTGATGGGGCCGATGTCAGTATCTAGGGCGGCTTCTAGAATGTTCTTGGTAGCAAGAAAGTAGTCTATACGGGAATATGTCTGGTGAGGGGCCGAGTAAAAGGTATAATCCCTTTGCCCCTGGTGTTGTGTTCTCCAAATGTCTAAAAGTGAAAAGTCCCCCATTATGTCCTTGAATTTTTTCCCCAGTCTTTGTGACTGGGTGGAGTGTTGTCGTCCTGGGAGGCTCGATTTGTCTTCTATTGGGTTAAGAGCCATGTTTAGATCCCCCGCGATAAGTAGCGAGGATAGGTACTGTGGGTCAATTTCTTCCAGAACTTTTTTTAAGAATTCTGTCTGGTTCTCGTTTGGGGCATATAGGTTAATAAGGGCGATTGCCGAGCCTGAAAGTGAGCCGTATACCACAATAAATCTACCCTCTGGATCGGCCTGGATTTTTGTTAGATTAAATGGGGTGCCCTGACGAATCAGAATGGCAACCCCTCTTCGTTTGCTACTAAACGATGAGAAGTAACTCGACGGATACGCTTGCTGAAATGTTTTAGGCGGCTCCTTAGATGTGAAGTGAGTCTCCTGGAGGAAAACCACATCGCCCCCCGACTTCTTTAGTTCCTGGAGGGCTAGGCGTCTCTTCTTATTGTTATGCAAGCCCTTAACATTTAGGGAAACAATTTTTAGCGCTTTTTGTTGAGACATTTTGTCTTAAGTTTTCGTTGGGCCAAGGGTGGGGTCCCCTCTGGTTTGGGGGGGGGGGGAGGCTTGAGAGGGAGTCTTAGTGACTGGGGTTGCCTGCTCTGTCGGGGAATCTGCGTGTGTGTTGTTGTTGAAGAAGAGCTTAGAGACAAGCAGCCGAAATGGGGGGGAGAGGGGGGGGAGGGAGGAAAGGTTGGGGGGGAAGAGGGGGAGGGTTGGGTGAAGAACCGCTGGGACAGTAACAGCGGGTAAGAGAAGAAGAGAAGAAGGTCGACCCTTATGGGGTCTTAAAGATTGAAAACCGGTCTAATCTAAGGACCGGCTGGAGTGGTATAAGACCCTTGGGGGCGGGTCCGGTAACGGCTTCCAGCAGAGGCGGGCTGGGCAGAGACCCATAACAGTCTTCGGTTACACCCGAGCATACTTTCTCTAGGGTGCCCGAGTTGAAGAAGCTTCTAGGGAACCTGCTGCCGACAGGGCAGGTCTGGGCTATGCTCCCATCGCCCCCTTTTCCTTCATGTGGGGAAGGCTGAGAGGGGATAGCATCTCTTGGTTGCCTGTGTATTGAAATGCGGGTGAGATTGGGGGGGGGGGAGTGGGGGAGTGAGTTGCGTGCAGGAGGATGGGTGCCTAAAGATAAAGGGGGACGAGAGGGGGGGGGGAGGGAGAGCCACAAGGGGGAAGGAAAGATAGAATGAGAAGGGGGGGGAGGGGGGGGAGGGGAGGGGCGGGAAGAGAGAGGGGGGGTAGAGGTGAGATGGTGAAGGGGCAGTTCAAGAACATGTTCCCCTTTGTTATTCGTCTTAGCTAGCATAAAACACTCCAAGTACATAATACATTATACAATCCTTTACCACCAGGGTAGATAGTGCCAATCTTTGGGATAGGCTACACACTCCTGATGTCTGGTGTGATATTGGTATGAGGCGTCATTTCCAGGGAGGTAGGGTCCTTGGGGGGGAGAGGAGGGTGTGAGATAGGGTGGGCAAAAGGGGTGGGGTTGATGGAGAGGGGGGGGGGAGTGGGAGGGAGGGGGGAAAAGGGGGGGGAGTGGGAGAAGGGAGTACGGGTGGGGGAATAACGGGTATGGGGGGGGGGAGAGTGTGGGATTGGTGGTAGGGGTGGGGGGAAGGAAAGGGAAGTGGGGGGGGAGGTGGGGAGGAGGGGTGGGGGTGGGTGGGGAGGAGGGGTGGGGGTGGGTGGGGAGGAGGGGTGGGGTGTGTGGGGGGGAGGGGTGGGGGTGGGTGGGGAGGAGAGAGGGGGAGGGTGGGGGAGGGGGGTGAGGCGGGGGTGGAGAGGGGGGTGGAGGATGGGGGGGGTGGAGGACGAGGGGGGGTGGGTGGAAGGGGGGGGTGGAAGGGGGGGGGTGGGTGGAGGAGGGGGGGGGGGGTGGGTGGAGGGGGGGGGTGGGTGGAGGGGGGGGGAAAGGGGGAGGAGAAGACATATCTCTGCATAAACAACAATTTGTCTCAGCCTGTAAATGAAGCAAGAGTGATAACATGTGATCCATACCGAGCGATAACAGTAGCGGTCGCAACAGCAACAACAAAGCCCTTTCATGGGGCACTGGATCAAAATCAAGGTGGGGAAACTTCTATAACGCTAATGTTAAGTATAAAGAGCAAGGGGGGGAGGGGTCCTGGGAGCTTGAGGGTAGGGGTCAGTGGCTAAACCTGCTCATTCGTCTAGTGGGGGCTAACACAACTGTAGGGTAGTGAAGGGGAAACCCTGCTGAATTTAGGGGTGGTGGGGAGAGACTCAGAGGGGAATATATATGGGTTTCACAGTTTTACAGACCCTGTCCCTGGAGGCAAGACCACGGGAGGGCGCGTGTGGGGCTGTGTAGTCTTGTGCCGGCGGCTCTCCTCCAGGGAGGGTGTCTGTCGAGGATAAAAGAATGCCCAGGTAGGGCCCATTGGCCGAGGGGGGGGGGGGGGGGAGCGCCAGACAGCCCCGAGCTGGGAGTATCATGTGGCGTCAGCTGGATGTCACTCGGGGGCCCCGGCGTTCCGGGCCAGGCACCGCCGCCAGGTCCAGGCGAGGCCTCCGTCGGCGCGGGCTGCGCATGATGCTGACGTCACCCCCGGCGCGTCCGTTGGCCTCGCGACGCTCCGCGGATGGGACTGGCTGCCGGGTTCCGGCGGGGTCTCCATCTGCGCCGGATGTGAGTCGCGCAGTCAGCTGACGTCGGCTGTAGCGCGCCGTCAGACCTCGTGGAGCTCCGCAGACGGGGACGTCTCTCTCGGGCGCCATTTTGTGGAGGGAGATGTGCAGCTCAGCCAGGGAAGCCACGAGGACCGGCATGCTCGCTTCGGACGCCATTTTGGGAGAGCCTTGGAGCAGGCGGTAGTGTTTACCCCGACGGACACCGGGGGCAGCTGTGGGGATCCGAAGTCGGCTGTGCGGCGTCTGCCCTCCGATTGCCCATGGTAGGATTTCTGGAACTGGGGATGAAGAGGGGCCCCCCCGCGGCTCCGGCCCGGAGGTCTTCTGCCTGGGCTAGTGAGATCGCGTCCGATGCCATTTTGGAGGAGTTTCGGGGCTGACGATGGCGTGGGCCCGGGCGGGAGATTGATTTGCTGGTGAGTCTTTTCTTATCTGTCCCGGGATTGCCTTTGCTCGGCTATCCGCTCCGATGCTCTCACAGGCTGATCCTCTTTGTCCTGGTCCCGGTTACCAGCTGGGTGGGCAGGTTGGAGGGAGTCCACGGGAAGGCCCAGGGCTTTTGCTAAGTGCACCATATCTTCAGGGTGCCGGATGGTGAGAAATTTGCCCTTGTGGGGAATAATCAATTTAAAAGGAAACCCCCATCTGTAGTTTATTTCTTTCTCACGAAGGAGTAATGTTAGGGGACGTAGTGCTTTGCGTCGGTCCACTGTGAGCTTGGAAAGGTCGTTATAGACCTGAAGCGGGTCGCTTCGGAACGCGATCGTGTCTCTCCCCCTGCTAGCTCCTATTAGTTTATCTTTGGTGGAGTAACTGTGGAGTCGCACGATCACGTCCCACCGGCGGTTGGGGTCCTCGGAGCGCGGGCCCAGGGCTCTGTGCGCCCTGTCCATTTCCAAATCCCGGGAGTCAAGGTCTGGGCATAGGGAGAGGAAGAAGTCCTTCAGGTATGCTCGCAGATGTGTGGGTAGCACTGCCTCAGGGATGCCGCGGATCCGCAGGTTCTGGCGGCGATCCCTGTTTTCCTGGTCCTCCAATCCGTCTCTTAGTGTATTTATTTCTTGGCCCAGGCGTATGATCTCATCATCGGCCTCTGACTGGTGGTGTAAAGCCTCGTCCAGTCTGGTCTCCAGTGTGGTAGTGCGTTCCTGCAGCCCCTGGATATCCTGCCTAATTTCTGCCACTGCGTCTTTTATATTGGCCTGTAATGACCGTTGGAGCTTGGCAAGGAGTTCCTCCAGGTATGTCTTTGTGATCCCCCCGTCCGGGGAAGAGGGGGTCTCGGTAGGGCTCGCTGAGTCTGAGAGGCCTTGTTTGCCTCGTGGGCCTGAAGCCTGGGGGCCATCTTGCCTTCTATTCCCTGTCTCACCAGGCTGTTTTGCAGGAGAGAAGAACTTCCCCACTCCCTGAGTCGGGGGATTTTTCCCCTTATTAGCCATCCCTCTGGTTTTAGAGGGTCGTCAGGGGCTTTTTTCGGGGTTTTTGCCCGGGGTAAAAGGGTTTAAATCAGCAGTTATTCAGGAGGGTCTCTGGAGCTCAGCTTTTACCCGACTGTCCTGGATGACGTCATAGACACGCCCCCCCATTGAAAAGGTTTTTAACAAACACTGGGGTATATTGTGCAATGATCCCATTTTGGGATCACATCTTGACGTTAAACCACGGTTTATTTACAGGAGAGCAAAAAATATCAAAAACTTGTTAGCTCCTAGTGATGTTTTTATAAGTAAGAGCAATACTACATCGAAAAAGAACTGGCTAGGGCCTAAACCAAAAGGCAACTATATCTGTGGTAATTGCACGATTTGTAAATACCAACATCCTGACAAACACACTTTTTATTCACAAGTAACCAAGGAAGTTTTTAATATTGATGACTTTATTCTATGTACCTCTACACATATTGTATACCTATTGGAATGTGCGTGTGGGTATCAATATGTAGGCAGAACCAAACGCAGCCTTAAAGTTCAGATTCAGGAACATGTCAGAAATATTAAAAATGGTTTTGAAAAACATAGTGTATCTAGACACTTCCTGATACACCATAATAAAGATCCGTCAAGTCTCACTTTTAAGGGGATTCAGTTGATTCCTGTAAATAGAAGAGGAGGGGACAGAGTTAAAACATTGTCTTCTAAAGAGACATATTGGATACATAAGTTAGATACTATGTCCCCTAAGGGGTTAAATGAGGATGTGGATATTTGGGCACTTTATTGAATCTTTAGCTCACCACCCCTCTGTACCTAGGGGATGTATCATTTATCTCTGTATCTCTGTTTTCCTTTCTTTATCCTACGCTTTTTTCTAGTTACATCTTTTTATGCAAGTAATGATGGTGTCTATTTTAAGTCGACTAATATTGTGTTTCTTTTATTCCAGCATGTTTTTAATTATTTATGCTAGGTTTTGTTTATATGTAAGTTTATATTAAATAGGTATTGTTTTGTTTTTGTTTTTTTGTTAATAAAGTTGTTGTTTTAAAAGTAAACTACACATCTTCCCTATCACGCAGACCATTACCTATTATAGATGATTGGTCTATCCCTAATTGGTTGACCAATAAGGTATCTATGTGAGGTATTTAAGACCTCTGGGTAATGGCCTAATTATTCCCTGAAGAAGTAGTTAATTCTACGAAACTAGTTGGATGTAACATTCTATTGCCTTATATCTGCTTACATTGGCCTTTGTCTATGTGTTGGCCTGTCCTGTTTTTATTTCATCCTGTGTGCTGTTTTGGACACTTGTGAGAGACTTTGTAAGACTGTTCAAACTTCCCTATTGAATCCACCACTGCTGTGTAGACAGTGACGTCATTACACAGCGTCCCGCGACGGAGTGGCATCGTGGCACGCTGAGGGCACCCCAGCAAGCTGCGTTTTAACCTCTGTGCAGAGGATACACCTGCCGAGGTACAGGAGCAGCTTCATATCGGCCAGGAAGCAGGAGCGATTTCACCGAGCCCCAGTACCAGCTGCTGAACCTGGCTGCATGAAGGGAAATCCCCTTGGGAGTGAAAAGACTGACGTCCTGCCCCAGAATCAACTGAGCTGCAGCAGCAGAGGGAAGCAAGCACCTGAATCTACAGCTAACAGCTGCCGAGTGGTAAACAGTGTGATACACACTACATGCCTTTTACCAACTTTTTTCATGTACGCAGATATATTACCCCCTTTTTAATTCTATAATATATTGTTGAATTTGCTTCACTATTTGGCGTTGTGCGCTGTTTTCTTTTGTTTCCATTCTTTTAGTGTGTGTGGGGTGCTGAGCCACCCCTGCGTTTACAGCTGCAGACGCCATTATCCCCAACACGGTTATGTGGCACTTATTATTTAATGTATAATTATCTCACTGTGGGAGTTGTGGTTTAATTTTTTATAAATTTTTTATCACTAAATTGATGGTATAGTCACTGCACTGTATATATTTATACATTTAAACTTTATAGGTAGTTAGGTAGTAGCGCACAGTTTTGTTTTTTGTCCCTACGTTAAATACATACTAGTGTTATGTGAAATAAGCCCAGAAGGTGTTATAATATCAACGCATATGCTTATATAACCTAGTGCAGTTAAAAACTGGTAAATACCAGTACAGATACTCACATGTCTGCAAGTGAAGTGAAATAATGGGACCTTGCTAAGAGATTATATACCTAGAAGAGGAGGGGCTGGCCTGCCACAAACTTCTCAATAAGCAGTTGCAGGTGATTGGCTAAATATATTAAATTACACCATAGTAGTGTTGCCCTCTAGGAGCGTGCTGCTAAGGATTAAAATCAGGCGAACAAATAATGTAAAACAAATATAATCACTGCGCTTCTCCGTATAAGGAGCATGCAGCTAGTGAAGGAATTGGACATACAAATGTGCAAAACAGAAAGAGAATCCCTGCGCTTCTCCCTTTGGAATAGCAATCAATGGGGTATAGATATATATATATATATATATATACAGGTAAACCTCGTTATAACGCGGTCCTCGGGGTCCACCCCGAGACCACCGCGTTAATAACGGGATTGCGCTAATTAAAAAAAAAAAATGGCCGCCGCGTGCCTGTTCGGGAGTGAGGAGGGAAGGAAGGAAGAGGTGTCCGGAAGCCCTACATGCGGGCCACATGCCTCCTCCCTCTCCCTCCCAGCACCCTCCCTCTCCCTCCCAGCCCCTTCCCGCGAGAGGGAGGCCCGGGGAACAGAAGAAAAAAAAACTGCCGGAAGTCATCAGCTCCGGCGCGAGAGGGAGGCCGGTGAACAGGTGATCAGCCGCCTCAACCCCTGCAGCACCAACCCCCCCAGCACCGTCACCACCCTCCCCCTCGCAGGACCGGGCCCCCTCGCCCCGCCGTAGCGCAGGGTCGTCCTGCCACTCCTCCGCATCGCAGGGCCCCAACCCAATGACGTCCCACCCCCTGCCCCGGGCCGTACCGCCAACCTACCCCCACCTACCTGCCCCCCCGCGCTGCACCGGGCCATCCCACCAGCCCCCGCAGCATCGGGGGCCCCCGCAGCCATCACCCCCCTCCACCGCAGCACCACCCCCAGCGGCACGCAGTGCCCCCCCCCTGTAGCCACATGCCTCACCAATCATCCCCAAGGTAAGGCTGATTTGTGTGTGTGTGTGTGTGTGTGTGTGTGTGTGTGTGTGTGTGTGTGTGTGTGTGTGTGTGGTGTGTGCGTGGTGTGTGCGGTGTGAGCAATGAGCAGTGTGTCAGTGTGAGCAATGAGCAGTGTGTCAGTGTGTGCAGTGTGAGCAATGAGCAGTGTGTGTGCAGTGTGCAGTGTGTGTGCAGTGTGTGTGCAGTGTGTGTGCAATGTGTGTGCAATGTGAGCAATGTGCAGTGTGTCAGTGTGTGCAATGAGCAGTGTGTGTCAGTGTGAGCAGTGTGTGTGCAGTGTGCAGTGTGAGCAATGAGCAGTGTGTCAGTGTGAGCAATGAGCAGTGTGTCAGTGTGTGCAGTGTGAGCAATGAGCAGTGTGTGTGCAATGTGAGCAATGTGCAGTGTGTGCAGTGTGAGCAATGAGCAGTGTGAGCAATGAGCAGTGTGTGTGCAGTGTGAGCAATGAGCAGTGTGTGTGCAGTGAGTGTGTGCAGTGTGTGCAGTGTGCAAAAAAAAAAACTAAAAAAAAAAATATTTAAAAAAAAAACGGGAGCCACGGGAAAACCGCGTTATAACCGAATCGCGGTATAGCGAGGCGCGTTATAACGGGGTTTACCTGTATATATATATATATATATATGTATATGTATGGTGTAAATACCTATAAGAAAAAAGGAGACTTTTGGTATACATCCTTTGATCAAATAATGCCAAGCCTGCTAACCACGTCAAAGTAAGTCTCAATAGCAGGTCCCTACGCTAAATACATACTAGTGTTATGTGAAATAAGCCCAGAAGGGGTTAAAATATCAAAGAATATGCTTATATGTATTATTTGTCCTAACTCTGTGCCCAGGACATACTTGAAAACGAGAGGTAAATCTCAATGTATTACTTCCTGGTAAAATATTTTATGAATAAATGTGATCAAAGGTAGGGTGACCAGGCGTCCCGGTTTTGCCGGGACAGTACCATTTTTTTCTGTGCTGTCCTGGCTGCCAGTCCGTCCCGGCAATGTCCCGTTTTTTCTCCCTGGTCCCGTTTGTTTTGCACTGTAGATGCGGTGGCAGTGCGCGGTGGCGGTGCGCGGTGCGCGGTGGCGGTGCGTGGTGGCGGCGATGATGCGACTGCCCGGTGAGAATTTTTTTGAATTTCAGGGGGTTGGGCTTCTAATATGCCGGGCTGCAGGTGATTGGCTGGAGGATGCCGGGGGCGGGGCTTTCTCCGCTTCCTCCCCTGATCCCCACGGCCCGAGCGGGCAGGGAGGTGGGAGCGGGGACAGCCGTTGGCTGTTTGGCGCTTTCCCTCCCCCTCTGCCTCCGTTCCCTGTGGCTGCTGCTGCCCGAGGTAGAGAGGTAGGTATGTAAGGTTGGCGGGAGCGCGAGCGCGGATGGCTGGAGGCGTGCGCAATTTTCCTCCCTCCCATGCGCATGGGGACAGTGCGGGGTTGATGTTGGGGAACTCCCTGCTTCTGCCCAGGCGCGCGGCCTTATCCCCGATAGTTGGGAGAGAGCCGAGCCAGGTCTGGCGGGCGGGTTCTCCCCCCGTCCGGTCCACGGGCTCGGCGAGCAGTGACTTCTGTCGCTGGCGGGCGGTGCAGGGGCTGGCGGGCGGTGCAGGGGGAGACGGGGTGTATGTGTGTGTGTGTGTATCTGTTTGTGTGTGTATCAGTGTGTGTGTGTATCAGTGTGTGTGTGTATCAGTGTGTGTGTGTGTGTGTGTATCTGTGTGTGTGTGTATCAGTGTGTGTGTATCAGTGTGTGCGTGTGTGTGTATTAGTGTGCGTGTGTGTTTCAGTGTGCATCAGTGTGCACGTGTATATCAGTGTGCGTGTGTATCAGTGTGCGTGTGTATCAGTGTGCGTGTGTACCAGTGTGCATGTGTATCAGTGTGCGTGCATGTGTGTCAGTGGGCGTGCGTGTGTGTCAGTGGGCATGCGTGGGTGTCAGTGGGTGTGCGTGGTTGTCAGTGGGTGTGCGTGTGTGTCCGTGGGTGTGGGTGTCAGTGGGTGTGGGTGTTGGTGGGTGTGTGTGTCAGTGTGTATCCATGTGTGTGTGTGTATCATTGTATATCAGTTTATCAGTGGGTGTGTCTCCCTCTCCCTCCCTGTCTCCCTCTCCCTCCCTGTCTCCCTCTACCTCCCTGTCTCCCTCACCCTCCCTGTCTCCCTCACCCTCCCTGTCTCCCTCACCCTCCCTGTCTCCCTCACCCTCCGTCTCCCTCACTCTCCCTCACCCTCTCTGTTTCCCTCACCCTCTCTGTCTCCCTCTCTCTCCCTCACCCACTCTCTCTCTCTCTCTCTCTCTCCCTCTCTCCCTCCCTCCCTCCCCCTCCCTTTCCCTCCCTCTCTCCCTCCCTCCCTGTCTCCTCCCGGACTCCCTCCCTCTCCATCCCTGACTCCATCCCTCTCCCTCCCTGACTCCATACCTCTCCCTCCCTGACTCCCTCCCTGACTCCCTCCCTCTCTGACTCCCTCCCTCACCCTCCCTGACTCCCTCCCTCTCCCTCCCTGACTCCCTCCCTCTCCCTCCCTGACTCCCTCCCTCTCCCTTCCTGACTCCCTCCCTCTTCCTGACTCCCTCCCTCTCCCCCTCCCTGACTCCCTCCCTCTCCCCCTCCCTGACTCCCTCCCTCTCCCCCTCCCTGACTCCCTCCCTCTCCCTCCCTGACTCCCTCCCTCCCCTCCCTGACTCCCTCCCTCTCCCTCCCTGACTCCTTCCCTCTCCCTCCCTGACTCCATCCCTCTCCCTCACTGACTCCCTCCTTCTCCCTCCCTGACTCCCTCCCTCTCCCTCCCTGACTCCCTCCCTGACTCCCTCCCTCTCCCTCCCTGACTCCCTCTCCCTTCCTGACTCCCTCTTCCTCCCTGACTGTCTCCCTCTCCCTCCCTGTCTCCCTCCCTGTCTCCGTCACCCTCCCTGTCTCCCTCACCCTCCCTGTCTCCCTCACCCTCTATGTCTTATCTTAACTGCCGTATACCTACACCGAAGTAACCTACCCTGCTTTCTTCCAGATCTGACTCAAGTTTCACGCGGGAGACATCGGAAGACAGGTAGGGAACACCTCCCCTCCAGTATAGTACCTTGAGGGACTGCGGATCAGGTAAGATCCCAGGCGGGATTGCTGCTTTAGAAATTGTGAAGAGGGGCATCCTGACACTAGTTAATGGGTTCAGAATCATTCACATCTGGCTTTTTATTTGTTCGATTAGTGAGGTCATCCGACACACACACACACACACACACACACACACACACACACACACACACACACACACACACACACACACACACACACACACACACACACACACACACGTAACTATGTAACCAGGACTAATGGTAGTAAAGTATAAGTGTACTACAATAAATAAACTGTTATGTAAAAAAAAAAATGTGTCCCGGTTTTTCATTTTCAACATTTGGTCACCCTAATCAAAGGATGTATACCAAAAGTCTCCTTTTTTCTTATAGGTATTTACACCATACATATATATATATATATACATTCCCCATTGATTGCTATCCCAAAGGGAGAAGCGCAGGGATTCTCTTTCTGTTTTGCACATTTGATTGGCCAATTCTTTCACTAGCTGCATGCTCCTTATACGGAGAAGCGCGGTGATTATATTTGTTTTACATTAAAAGATATATTAGCCAATAGTGGGTCAAAGGGCTGAATGCCAATGTTTGAAATAAATATATTTGATGAAAATATTAATAAAAAGAAAACAGATGGGAGTTTTTTTCATTCTTATTTTAAACAGCATATATAAATCTAAAACTATATATAAAAATAAACACAGTAGAGAAAAATAAATAATATAACACCTCTGACTGGGGATGGGGTCACCCACATTGATCCTTCACCCTCCACAAGTATGAACCCCTTTGATTGGTGGATAGGGCATACTAGTACTGTGAAGGTAGGGGTAGATTTGGCTGCTTGAAATAAAGCTTAAACCCGCCATTACCCCTACCTGTCAATAATATGATGTAGTTTTGTATGTACAGTTTTTTTTATAGCAGTCCTATGTGAAAAAGTGATGTACAGCTCTATTCAAGAGTGGGGCCCATTGTAGATAGAGGAGGGAAATGCAGACACACTGTAAACAAAATGAAAAAATAATTAGCAGCCGGTGCTCTGTAGCATGAAGGGAATCCCATAGTCCTAATGACAGCAATAGAGGAAAAGAGTGATACAGGCACACAGACTTTAGTAATATGAAAATGTATTGTGCCAAACGATCCAACATTTCGACTATAAATTACAGCCTTTGTCAAGATGAGGGCTATAGAAATGTGAATAACAAGACATACTGTATATAATAATATACAAACACCATAAACAACCTACTCACCCCACCAAACTCCATCCGTTGCCCCGTGCCGACGTCGCTCCGCGGGACACCAGAGCGCTGATGTCATCACGCAGGCATGAATGTAGACCAACGTTAGTCATGGCCACTGAAGGTGCTGCATTGCAGGCACCTCCCGCAGCCATGGCAACTGGGATGCTGGAGTGGAGGGGAATCTCCATAAACACTGTGCTGGATAAAAACATATCAGTGAAAGTGACTGTGGGAGGGAGGAGTGCATCCCTGCAGGGGAAACAGTCTAACCCTACACACAAAGTGGACAACATCTCATAAAGATGATCAGAACTGGATAATATACAGAGAGGATGAGAAAAATATGAACAAATCAGAAATATAATTACAAATTGTTGAGGAACCAGGGAGAGGTTGAACACCTGCTGAGTGAACTTGCTCTGCAAGAAATCTGTAAGCCCTGGGGCTGTATCTGCATGGTGTGTCTGTGGAAGGGGATTTTATCAGCATTATCCTAGCCCACGTTCAACCACCGTAATCTTACAACCAGCTTTAAGGCTGTGTGCAGAGACCAGGACTATTGTTCCAACGCAAACACCCTGATTGAGAGAAGGGAAATGAGGAGACTCAGTGCAGGGGTCTGGAGCATTCAGTGTTGCTGCGATCTGTGTGTGAAGTGTTGACTGGAGCTGTTTAGAGTGACGCAGTGGCGAGGAATTTAAAACTGCTAGTAAGGCAGTGCTGACCATACTACAGAGGACAAAGGCGCAAGTTGGGGGGTATTTTTATGTTATGGGAGGACATGGGGGTATTTTCTATATGTATTGGGGAGGGGCTATATTTTTATATGTATTGGGATGTTCTCACATATTTTAGCATTCTGTTCAGTATTTTTGGACACGCCACCTGGCAACTCTAGCCGCTGCCCAACCCCCCTCCCCCCCCCCCACCCAGTCATCCTGCAGCCACCAGCCTTACGGCAACCCCTTCGCAGCCACCGGCCCTCCCGCAGCAATGCCCGCGCCCCCAGTTGCAGCCAGGGCCATCTTAACCACATTAGGGGCCCCCAGGCAAAGCAGTGCATGGGGCCCGGCCTACACGGTCGCTCCCAGCCTCCCACACGCTCACTAGCAGCAGCAGGCACCGGAAGTGCTGGACTGCTAGGCTGCGAGCGGTTGTGCCGCGAGTCGGGGTGCCAGGCGGAGAGCGAGCGGAGCCCATTGCTGGGTGGAGAGCGAGCGGAGCCAGGGTGCCGGGCGGGGGGAGAGTGAGCGGAGCCGGGGTGCGCTGCGGGGGGAGAGCGAGCTGAGCCGTGGTACCGGGCGGGGGGAGAGCGAGTAGGGTTGCCAGGTGGCTTGTCCAAAAATACTGGACACAATGGTGAAAGGTGCGACGCACTCGAGAATCGTTGGTGGGGAAGAATGTTATTTATAAATGATATGACTGTTATGTCATTTGTTCTAAATTTCCCTCCAAGTATTCACCAATTTGCACCAATTTATATTCTGCTTCGTAAAAAATCTGGGGAGGAGTCTTGGGAGGGAGCGCCCTTCCGAGGATTGTTTTAGGAAATAGAATATGAAATAGTGCAAATTGGTGCAAATTGGTGCATGCTTGGAGTGAAATTTAGAACAAATGATGTAATGGTCAGATCATTTATAAATAACTGACCTGCAGTAATACTGTACATGGCGAGCAATACTGATCTTACTGCTCCTCCCACAAATTCCAAGATTGTTGCACCCCTCCTCATCCTCTCTCTCTCCCTCCTTGTCCTCCCACCTCCTCACTTCATCCTCTCTCATCCCCCCACACTCCCTTCAACCTCTCTCACCCCCTCCCTTCATCCTCTGTTACCCCCCATCCCGTTATCCTCTCACCCCCCCCCATCCCTGTCATTATCAGTACAGTAGCTTTCAAATTTAGACTTCAAAATCCAGCTTAAAATTGCATATTAAATCATGCCATTGAATAAGTAACCTGCTCTGCCTTCTTCGGGATGATCAGTAAGTAAGAAGGGTGCTGCAGAGATTGCAATGCTGCTGGGATGAGATCAGTAAGTAAGGGTGCTGCAGAGATTGCAATGCTGCTGTGATGAGGGCTGAGATCTGTGAGTAAGAGTGCTGCAGAGATTGCAATGCTGCTGGGATGAGGGCTGAGATCAGTAAATACGAGCGCTGCAGAGATTGCAATGCTGCTGGGATGAGAGCTGAGTTATGGAGCCTTTCTGAGAATTTACAATGGTGGTTATTTTTAATAGATTTTGAAAATGGGAAGACTTAGTATAGTAAAAGAAAAGTGAGGGGGAGTGAGCAATTAAACAAAGTTGCCAGTACTGTATTTACTGTCTATCACCACACACACACTGAGACATTCACTCACTCACACACTCATTTAAACACACCCACACTGAGGCACACACATATACAGGCAGGACACAGGACACAGACAGAAATACAGACACACTGAGACACACACACACACACACACAGAATACACACACAGATATACACACAGAGACACACACATATACAGACAGGACACAGATAGACAGACACACACTCTGAGACACTCTGAGACACACACATACACTCACACACACATATACACACACAGAGATAAACACACACACACAGATACACACACACGCACACACACACACACACACACACACACTGAGATACACACACACTGAGACATTCACTCACTCAAACACACACACACACACACTGAGATACACACACACTGAGACATTCACTCACTCAAACACACACACACTGAGGCACACACATATACAGACAGAACACAGACAGAAAGACAGACACACTGAGACTCACACACACACACAGATACACACACACACACACACACACACACACACACAGTACATATACAGACAGGACACAGATAGACAGACACACACACACTGAGACACACACACACACACACATATACAGTACACACACACTGAGACACATACACACACTGAGACATATATATATATACACACACACACACACACACACTGAGATACACACACACTGAGACATTCACTCACTCAAACACACACACACTGAGGCACACACATATACAGACAGGACACAGACAGAAAGACAGACACACTGAGACTCACACACACACACACACACACACACACACTGAGACACACACACACACACACATATACAGTACACACACACTGAGACACATACACACACTGAGACATATATATATATACACACACACACACACACACTGAGGCACACACATATACAGGCAGGGCACAGACAGACACGCTGAGACACACACATACACTCACACATAGATATACACACACACTCATATACAGACAGGACACAGATAGACAGACACACACTGAGACCTACAGACACAGGCAGGACACTGAGACACACAGACACAGCCTCACCTCTCTGCTGCATGCTTTTCCTCCGCTCTTTGGCCCCACCCCCAGGCTCCTGCCACCTCCCAAATGGTTGCTGCTGTGTAATTCAGCCAATCAGAAGCTGCCCAGCCCCCTAGCAGCAGCAGCCCTGCTCTATCCCATGTCAGGTATTATCTCTCATATTTTACCGGACAGGGGAACCAAATACCGGACACCTGGCAACCCTAAGAGCGAACCGGGGTGCCGGGCGGAGAGCATTGGTGCGCATGCATGGGCCGGGCGCGTGGGGCCCCTCTATGCTGTGGGGCCCCCCTATGCTTTGGGGCCCCCGGGCAACTGCCCATCAAGCCCATACATTAAGACAGCCCTGGTAGCAGCCACCGGCGCAACCCCCAGTAGCAGGCACCACCACCGGCCCACCCCGCAGCAACGTCCCCCCCCCCCGTAGCAATGCCCCCCCCCCCCCTTCGCAGCCACCGGCCCTCCCTAAGCCACTGGCTTACCGCCCATCCCACAGCCACCGCCCCCCGCAGCCACCAGGCCTGACCTGAGACCATCCACAAGGTAAGTCTGATTTTTATTTGTATTGGGGGTGTATTTTTTATATGTATTGGGGGGTGGGTGTATATTTTTAAATGTATTGGGGGGTTGGGGTATATTTTTATAAGTATTGGGGGGTTGGGGTATACTTTTATATGTATTGGGGGTGTGTATTTTTATATGTATTGGGGGGGTGTATTTTTATATGTATTGGGGGGGTGTATTTTTATATGTATTGGGGGGGTGTATTTTTATATGTATTGGGGGGTTAAGTAAAAGTTGTGCACTAAAAAAACATTCCGTGGCAAGTGCGCTATGGGTTGGGGGGGGAGGGGGGGTCTGCTCCTTTCATTTGTCCTGGGCCCCATGATTTATGTTGGCGGCCCTGTCTCTATGTATGAAGACTTCCCACAACTGTATGATGCATTTTGTCATACAGTATGTCATGTTGAATTCTTGATTGATACAATTTAAATTGAAACAGAATTTTTCTTTTATAGCTAGTGTTAGTAAATATTAGTGAAATATATTTTATATACCGTAAAAACAATACTGTACATTTAGTTAACATATGTATTGAAACATCCATGCTGCATGAAATACATTTTGGTTTATACTAGTAATTTAATTATGTGCTAACACTAAACATACATTTTAGGGTTTACACCAGATTCAACTTGGCAGACTATGTTGATGCACTTTGAACTTTTGGCACACAGAAACATAATTTTTTAGTAGAAGTGTTGGAAGCCGGGTTGATTTTGGGAAAAAGTGTCTATCTAGCTGACGGTTATTGTTCTCCGGAGTTTATTATCAATATATCCCATCGGCCATCTTCCTCACGTTCCCTGTGCAGCCTGCGCAACATCCTATTTATTTATATTGTAAATTGATTTATGTATAATGTGTTCATGATTGCACATGAATACATACTGTATATATTATAAATTGTTTTTAATGTGTGTTTTCAATATATATATATAGTGTTCGACAAATAATGATAACCACACGCCCGTGGCGAGTTGATTTAGGCCGCTGGCGAGCCGTGCTGCGGCTCTATGAATTCCCCTGCTCGCTGCAATTTTTTTTTTTTTTTTAAATAAATAATCCCCCTCCCGGATTGGTGTGACGCAGGGAAGAGGGCCAGCTGGCAGCTCTGGGTCAGCCCCAACCCCCCTGCCCCCGATACCCGCTTGCTGCCCGGGGCGGGAGGTAGGCTGGGGGGGTACCGCGGCTGCTGCCCAGGCGCTTCCCCTCCATCTCACGCTCCTTTGGCACACGCGCAGGTAATGGGAGCGGGGAGGCAGGCTGGCATCTCTATGTCTCCCGTCGCCATGGCTGCAGCATGCGCATGCGCGCGCGCACGCGGGGGGGGCGGAAGGATTTTGGCAAAGTTCCGTCCACTACGTTTCTCATGGCGAGGTTGGTGTGGCCGTACGGCTGTCCTTCGCTGGCCC